>NC_077227.1:482790525-483028025 GCF_027887165.1 Monodelphis domestica
CGAATGTAAAGTGTTTTTGGAAATAAGGGAAGAAGAAGAGCAATCTTGATGCCTCGCTGCAAGTTTGGAATCTTGGAAGTGGGAAAATCATTAATTTCTCAAATTTGCACTTGGCAAAATATTGCTCAGCAAAAGTGGCGGCTTTGGAGCCACTCTGGAGCAATTTGGCCACTGAGGCAGACACGTTGCTATTTGCTTCGGGAAACCATTTTTTGGTTTCATACGAAAAATGGTGCCAGATTTGAGGCAAACCGGAAAATTGCTCCAAATTTTTGCCAAGTCCTTCAGGGAAGAGAAGTTTAGGCAGTTGCAAAGATCTAGCTGCTCATATTACAGATGGTGAGCACCTCAGCTCAGCTCACATCAAGATCATAAGCAAACCCAGCTCTGGAAGAGGACATTCAACCTGGACCATTTAGTTTTTCAGCTATTGTATACACACACACACATGCACACATTCACGTGTGTACACACATACATATTTATTTTTCAATGTAATTCTTTGCCAAAATGTTCTTTCAACTAGGCAGTTAGTCAATCGATGTATATTATTGAACACCTACTGTGAGTAGTACCACAGCGCCAGGCAACCACTCTACAATCTACCTGGACAAAGAATTTGCTGGCCCACTCTTAAGGGTCTTCAGTGTTCCTAGGACAAACACGCAACATTTTTTTTCATGCTTAGGTGCCATTTCTCCCTGGATAGTTCCTTCTATTCTCTATGTAACATTTGAGGAACATTAGTTAAATATGGTCAGATTAAGCCCTTGGTGCACAGAGACATGAAGGTTATGTCTTCCTAACACTGAAACATCTGGATGATGAGTGAAAAATTCAGTTAATTACCTGGATATTTGTCCAACACAACATCCATCCAGATGTTCCAAAATTGCTCAGTCATGCCTGGATATTTGGAAGCATCTGGATCATGTGGCATTATATAGACCAACATCCCAAACAATGAGCTTCATTTTTTCATTCATCCCCCAAATGTTGCATGTAGATTTAATCAATATCTCTTTGCCTCAGATTCAAATTCTATAAAAATAAGGAGGTTAGATTACATGGCCTATAACATCCTTTCCAACTCTAAATCTTTGATCTCATAATTTAGCACAAATAGGAAGGAAACACGGGAGGAATAGACTATGACATATACTTGATTTTCAGGGAGTGCTTAGTGATGTGTGTAGTACTATATTCATAATGTGATATTCTCCTTTTACAAAGATGCTATTGAATCAACAACAATGCCACTCCAGTTTCTGTCCCTGAAGTATGATGGGTGGCATATCCACAGCATTTTTTTCAGTGACCAATAGCAATTGATGTTGGCAGCTCAGTCTGTGGCTAATATCATTAATCAATTGGTGGCTGGAATAGGCTCAATCTGGGACTGCAGTGAAAGACCAGTCAGTAGCCAGGTTTAGGCATTACTCTGTAACCATATTACAGAACATAGAAATGAAGGTAACTGTTGTGAAGATTGGATTTAGCTATCTCCTGATTGTAACAATGAAGGTACTTAGCTCTTCCTTTATTGGGAAGATTGAATTATAATCCACAATATATTTTTAGATTTTAATCCAAAAGGTGATAGATAACTCAGTATTTTAAGTAGATCTACCCATTTTAACTACAAAAGGTGTTAAGTAACTATAAAAGGTGAACTAACCAAAAAAGGTGTTAAGTAACCCAAAAAGATATAATCTAACCAAAGAAGGTGTGAACTAAAGAGTGGGCAGTCCTGGAGAAAAGTGTCTGCTGTGATTGGTAGAACTGAAATTTAGGGGAGGTGACACAAGGGGAAAAGATCTTTAAAAAAGAGGACCAGAGACCAGAAGATATTTGATTCAAGAAGATCAAAGAGCTCTCTGACTCTGAGGAGCAACTGGAAGACAGACAACCAGACTTCTTTACATTTAGATGGTCACTGTTAGTGAGTGAAAGGCTGACTAAGTGACCCCACCTTTCTGGAGGCGCAAAGCCTCCAGGAAAGGCCCATCATCTTTAGACTCTTTTCCCTGATTAGTGCCTTAGTATTTCTACCTGGCTCAGAGGAAGCTGAGTTTCCTCTCTCTCTCATTCCTTAATATCCTCCTTCTATTATGAATAAAACTCCCATAAATTCATTTTACTTTAGTAATTCATTTCGGGATTTAGAAATTAAATCCCTGGTGACCAGCTATTATATATTCAGAGTCCAACTACAATTAAATCTAACACTGTCCATTTCAGTCCTACAAGCCCCAGCCAACTTCTCACTAGGTTCTCACTCACAGGTTCTAGAGTGAGCCACAGAATTTGGTTTTCATCCCTCCAGCAAATACTGTTCTGAAACAATCATGTACTCCTTTTGGATGTCAGGTTGCTTCTTTAGATGTGAAGGGAAAGACAAAAACTGAAAAATCAGCCCTACAGGATGAAGGGGGTATGATTTGAATTTCATGTCAGGAGAGAGAAAAATTGGACTTAGGGAGAAGAAAATTCATGGCTGATGATGGTGATTGAGTTTGGCTCAATGAGAGAATGCAGGGATAACTGTAGAGGATTGGTGTAGATTATCATAGCCTGAAAAAAAATATCCAGTGAACTGTGAAAAGATCTTGCTTATTAATAGTATAGATTTGGGGATCATTTGTGAAACACACTGCCTAGAATAAAGTAATGGGGTGCTGAAAGAGGATATTTCTCTCCTATATTTTATGGAAGTAATATTTAAGAAGGTCCTAGCTTGACCTTTGGGCAAACTGATGGCTGTTAAGGTCTCATCTGGGAGAGTGACCCCCCCCAAACTTCTCTAAACATTAACTGTGTTGAGAAAACTGACCCTCAGATGGTATAAATACTGCTTTGGTATAATGGTCAGGTAGGAAAATGTGAATTTGAGGTGACTTACATCCATTTGGCACAGTATTTCCTCCTTCTACCCTTTTGGCCACTTCTCCAACCAAAAGCCATGAATTACCAGTGGAAAATTTCTTCTGAGTGTAATTGCTGCCTCAACTTCCTTGAATGAGTCTTGATTTTTCTCTTAACTGGCTGGTGGGTAGGAAGAGTTTCTAAGGAGGAACTTCAAACTTTCTTCAGGTGCTTAGAACTCAATGAAATTCCCCAGGGGGACCTCTGATTATTTTTAAAGGTTTCCTATGAATGCTTAATACTCTCTCCAAAGACTGCCAAAGTCCATTAACCCACAGAGCCAATTCTTCTAGGGTGGTGTGGGATCCTGGGGAAGGAGAGTGCCTATGATTTGGCTCTTTAGCCCCCTTAGAAATTCTGGCCCTGGGCCCTAGAGAGCTCCAGTTTCCCTTTACCCTCCTCTGTCATTAATAACACAAATATACCAAACAAATTAATTCCTCCCCAAAAAAAACTTGTAATGATTTTTTTTCTCTGTTAAGTTTTCAATTACATCAGCTCTCTCAGTCTCATTAGGAAGACACCAGCCCATCTTCATTAAATGTGAAACTAACTTTCCAGCAGCAAAGAGGCCGGGTGAAGAGGGTAATGATTTAATTTTCTTCATTTCAGAGAATTACATCTCTTATCCTGGGGCAATCCGTCTGTAAATGCAGACAAAGTGCCATTTGAAACTCCATTTACATTACTAATTTGATGAAGTTACTCAGAAGCCACCCCTCCAAGAAGTACTAGGCCTATTGGCCTTCATTTTGTGGGACCTGCTTCTCACCAGCTTACAGGGTGGGGTTGGAGGCTCAGGGGGAGAAAGCAAAGAACCAAAATGCCTTTCACACACTGAGCTCATTGAAGAATTAAACTGAAGTTGCTTAGCCTCTCTGGGCCTTTGTTTCCTCATGCATTATAGACAACATAGTGGTAATGTTTCAGGAGGCAGTTTCAACTGAGAAGATTTTTCTCCATTGAGATTCACTCTCTATACCAAGATGGACTTCTCTTCTTTCCAGGATCCTTTTCCCACCCCTGAATTCATTCATTAGGGTCAAGATATTGGGGATGAGATAGTCACAGAATTGAAATAAGAATTTGTATAGGTGACTGGTTGATGATGAAATGTTTCCTTCCCATCTAATTGGTCTCTTCTCCTATAGTACCTTTAAAAAGCCCCTTAAATTCTGACACATTTTCTCTTAGATATTTGAGCTCCAAAATGATCTATCAATTTTGGGCATTGGAAAGTAAGAAGAATTTGGTTTCTCAAAACTTCCCTCAACTGAGTTGTGCCTTTCTTTCTCTTATACAGACCCCTACTTAAAAATTCCTTTCCATTAGTCCTCCCAGCTTCCCAGTCTGGGATTTCCCAAACTCAATTATGGGACCCAATCCTATCTCTGTGAAAGCTTCTCTGACTTTTCTCCTGGCCACAGTGACCACCCCCTTCTCTCAAATCCTACAGCATTTTGTGCATAATCAATCACATTTATTATATTCTTATTCTGTTTTGCAATAATCCCTCTTTCATGTGCATCAGTGCATGAATGCCTCGAAACTGCTCTTCCAGGTCCAAACCAGGAGTAATTTCTTCAAATCACCACACTAAGTGACTAGCACAACTTAGAAGGAACAATAAAGTCAATAAATACAGATCGACAGAGTTGTAACTCTACTAGACTGTGAGCTTTTTGAGATTAGGAACTGATTTTTTCCCCATCTTTATATTTCAGACCTTAACATAGTTTGTGGCACAAAATAGCCACTTAATAAATGCTCCTTGATTGACTGTAACTAGGGTAAGGTGATCAGAGCTTTTCCCCAGGGCACCTAAATTTAGAAGGTGCTGGCAGTATTTTTATTCTTTCAGCAGGCAGAAACACTGACCTTAGCACATACTTAGAAAGAATAATGAGTTAAAATAGGAAAACCACCAGATGGTACCCCTCATCCCAGGTGAGCTTCTCTCCAGCCCTCCCTATCATTTGCCCTCTTCCAACAGTCTTAAAGTATATCAGGGTCTCTCTTTCATTGGAGCCTTGAGGTTTCTACCTCACTAGCCCCAAATGAATTTGATACAAGTTGATTTTAGAGAGCCTTTTGTGCTGCTTGCCTCAGGGCTAGAGTTAGAGGTTGAAGGGACCTTAGCAGAATCTAGCCCATTAATCTCATTTTATAGATGAGAACACAAAGGCCAGTGGGTATGATTTGCCCAAGGTCACATAGGTGGTGTCAGAGGTAGAATTTGAACCCATCTGCTTTGACTCTGTGGCTAGTGCGCTTTCCACTTGCCCACACTGCCACCACGCCTTTAATTCTACTTATGGATTTACTGAAGCCTTTTCTTCCCCACTTCCACTCATCTAAGAAAGGGAGCTTGGTATAATGGAAAGGAGCAATGATTTTGGAGTTAAGAAACTGGCTTCAAATTCAAACTTTGATGTTTTTTTACTACTAATCTCAAGCAAATTATTTATTAATCTTGGCCATCCGTTCCCTCATCTATAAAATGAGGGAGTTATACTGGACAACCACTAATCCTTTGTTTTGGTGCAAAGGAGATCTTAATTTTTTTTTTTTTAAGGCGGAAAGTTTCATGAATTTCCACGTGCTCCTTATGCAGAGACCAGGCTAATTATCTCTTCATCACTCCAATTTTAGGATACGTGCAGCCAAAGCAAACACTCCAGCTTTAAATCTATAGTGGTGATACAGCCATACATATGATAAATAAAACCTCACTCCTCCCTTATATTGTTGATTCCTCCTAAACTTCATTGTGTTTTGGGACAGAACGACTGGCAGAAGGATGCAAAGTCTCCACATAAAGCATTTGGCGCATTGGTGTCCCTACCAAATGATCATGGTCCAAGAGTTTCATTCACTAACAGGTGGGGTATCTGGACTACACCAGGCCTTTGGCTAACCCACTCACCACATGTTTACTAAGACCCTGCTCTGTATTTCAGAGATTTGAACTGATTAATCAATCAATACATTAACTGGGCAGTTAGTGGATTAGGAGAGTGCCATAAGAGAGTGCCAGGCCTCAAGTCAGTAAGACTGGTCTTCCTGAGTTCAAATCTGGCCTTGGACATTTACTAGTTGGGTGACCAGAGGCAAATCACTTAGCCTTGTTCGCCTCAGTTTCCTTATCTATAAAATAAGCTTGAGAAGGAAATGGAAAACTACAGTATCTCTGCCAAGAAAATCCCAAAAGAGGTCATGAAGAGTCAAACACAACTGAAAAACAACTAAACAACAAAACTGATTAAAGCCAGCATTGTCTTAGGCATCAGGAGGGAAGCATAAACAGGCCCAATGAGGTTAGCTAGGCAGGCAGATTCCCAAAGACTTGCTTCCCTCTCCACTGGAATATTTACCAGTCAGCAACCCAGTAGCTATCCAGTTCCATGCACAGAGTAGGTAGGTACTTCATACTTATTGAAAGTGAGTTCAACTGAAGTGAATTCCATGTAAATTCTTGATTTATTGTGGCTATTTATTGAGAGCTTCCTCTTCTCACTGCCTCATATTACAGCACTCAGATGCCACTATTTCTTCCTTTACTTTTCTTTGTCTCATATAATGAAGTAGCCCTTCTCCTTGCCAAGGCAAACCCTTCTATATGTACACAAGATCCCATTCCATCTAGTGTTCTCCAGCAGATTGCCCCATCTCTTGCTCCCACTGTCTCACTGATAATCTCTCCTTGTCTACTGGCTATAATCTAACTGCCTGTAACTCTAATAGGCTCAAAAACCCCTTACTGGAGCCATCCAACCACCCAGCCATCCATCCATCCATCCAGCCAGCCAGCCAGCTAGTTATCCTGTATCTTTTCTACTTTTTGTAGCTAAACTCTTTGAGAAGATCACCAACAATAAGTGTCATCCTTACCTCTCATTCTCTTCTCAACTCTCTATAATCTGGTGTCCGATTTCATCATTCAACCAAAACTACTTTCTCCAACATTACTAAAAAACTCTAAACTTCTGTGTTAGAATCAATACTAAGTATCATTTCCAAGTTAGAAGAGTAGTAAGGACTGGGCAACTAGGGTTAAATGACTTGTCCAGGGTCACGTAGCTAGGAAGCATATGAGGTCAGATTTGAACCCAGAACCTCCTCCACTGCCCCTAATGATTTGTTAATTGCAAAATCTAATGATCTTTCACATTCCTTATTGTTCTTGACTCTCAGCAGCCTTTAACACTACCAATCACTCTCTTCTCCTTGATACTCTTTTCTCTCCAGATTTTCAATATGCTCCTTTCTCCTGTTTTCCCTCTTACCTAGATTTGATTGCTTCTTCCTTGACTCCTCTGCTGGCTCTTCATTCAGGTCATGCCAGCTAACTGTTCATTTCCCACAGGCTTTGTCCTGGGATCTCCACGATTTCCCCTCTATACTGTTTCACTTGTTGATCTTATCAATTCCCATGGATTTAATTATCATTTCTGTGGATGATTTTGGGGAATCCAACCCAAGCCTCTGGCTTTCCAGTCTTGCGTCTCCAACTGCCTTTTGGCCATCTCAAACTGGGAGTCCTGTAGATATCTTAAACTCAAAATGTCCTAAACTCACTTGTTATCTTTCTCCCAAAACTCTATCCTTTTCCCTTCTTCTTTACTTACCACCATGCTTGCAACCTTGGTGCCATTCTTAACTCCTCATCCTCACTCCTGACCCCTTTTCCAATCTCTTGCCAAGGACTATCAGTTTTACCTTTTTAACGTTTCTGAAATACACCCCTTCTCTCTTCTAACATTGCCACCACCCTTATGAAGGCCCTTATCACCTCACACCTGAACTATGACAATAGCATGCTGGTTGTTCTCCCTGCCTCAGCTCTCTCCCTACTCCCTACATCCTCCACTCAACTGCCAAAGTATTTCTTCCTAAAGTACTAGTCTGGCCATATCACCCTTCCCCACCCCTCCACCTCCAACCCCACTTTATAAACTCCCTCCCTATGGCCTTCAGGACTAAATATAAAATACTCTTATGTTCAAAACCCTTCCTAACTTGCCCTGATCAACTTTCCAGTCTTCTTAAATGTTATACTACTACATTCTGCTAGCAGAAAACATTCTGAATGTGGTGTTTTTTAAAAGGTAACCTCAGTCACCATTCCCTAGAATTGTTCCCACCAATTCCATTAGCAGATTCTATTGTGACTGACACAAAATTAAGTACAAGTGAAAGGGTTGGATGACTAGATGTTGTTTATAATGATGAGGATGATGTTAGTATTAATACATTCTTTACCTATTGATGGTGCTTTTCATGGAAGGATAGCAAAGCTGTCTAAACCATTGATCTCCTGGCACCTCTGTTAGGGAGAAAACCACTATTATCTTCCTTTTAGAAAAGAGAAAAACCAGAGGTTGAGCCACCTGCCTAAGGTCACAAGGGCAGAGAGAGGAGGTGCTGGGGCCTGCCACTGGCCCTTCCATAGGCTGACCTTTGGGCCAGAGTCTCTCCTGGGGGGAATGAAAGAGGCCCAAGTAATACTTCCCCAAGTCATACTGGCTTTTTCCCACAAGGAATTAAAATGAATTGATGGGAATCCCCAGTCCCAGAGCAAACCAAACAGTCTTCACTGAAGGGGAGGATAGGAATCATTTGTGAAACCTCACTGAGTCATAAGAAACCCCTCCCTGAAATAATACTTGGCTCTTAGTCTTGGCCAGATTCTAGTGGATGTTTTCCTTGGATAAACAAAGACAGAGAACTATCTTCATTCAGTGACTAGACTAATTTTTAAAAACCTTCTCTCCCAGGAAAAGACCTAGGTTTAGTCCAGATATAAGAGAGAAGGAAGCCCAGAATGAAAATCCTAACCTTTTCCCTCCCCACTTTCTTTCCTTCCTTCCTCCCTCCTTTCTTCTGTTCCTCCCTCCCTCTTAGCCTTCCTCCTACCCTCTTTATCTTTTCCCTCCTTTCTTCTCTCCTTCCTTTTTTCCTCCCCCTCCCTCCTTTTCTCTTTCTTTCTTTCTCTTTTTCTTCCTTCCTTCTTTTTTCTCCCCTCTCTCCCTTCTTTCCTTCCTTCTTTCCTCTCTTCTTCCCTTCCAATTCAGGTAGTTGAATTGATTCAAGTTAAAAGACTTCAGATCCATAAAAGAGTTATCCCTCAATGCTCAACTCACTTTTGGAGTCATGGATCATCTGTGAAGTTCAATTTTTTTGCCTTTTTCCTGCCCCTCAGTGATTAGAGATAGTGGAGCACAGATACCACTAATGCAGGACATGGTATGGGCCTACTTTAATGTCCTACAACACCAGAAATGACTACCATTCCCAAAGAACTAAATTCCTGATGTACATACTGCTTGATGGAGAGTAGAATTTTGGTTGAAAAAAGGAAACAAAATGCAATTGCCTTCTAAAAGCAAAGATCCTTTAGCCCATTCCTTTCTCTATTCTTAACCCTAACCTCATCCCTATTCTTTTACTTGCTCCATGGTATTTACCTTTCAGTTACATTTTCTCTTCTTTACATTACCATGCCAGATATATTAATGTCCAGTGAGAGAATAAACCATTATCAACTTTACCTAAAGGAGGGAGGGAGGGAAAAACATATGACCATAGAACTGGAGTTAGATGGTATCTCAAAGGCCATCTAGCCTCCCCCACTCATTTCAGATGCAATTAGAGGCCCAGAAAGGTGAAGAGAGTTGCCTATAATCACACAGACGGTGAGCACCAGAAAGTGGGATCTGAACCTAGAACTTCTGATTCCGTGGCAAGTGACTCCACTCTAACATGCTATCTTTGAGAGGCACACAAAAGACAGAGATTGATAGTATACAGAAGAAAAACCTGGGATAGAGGAGAGAGTTGAGAGCAAAAGCAATTGAGAGACAGAGGCAGAAAAAGAGAAACGGGAATAGTGCTAAAGATATACATCAAGAGGAAAGACAGAAGAGAGAAAAAGAGAGAGGCAGAAGAAGGATAAAGGGATAGAAGGTAAGAAAGACAGAACTAGAGATAGAAAGACACTGACATACACAAAGAGAGGAGTGTAAAAAAGAGAAAGACAGAAAGTAAAAAAGAGAAGGGAAAAACAGACAAATGTAGAGAAGAGAGACAGAGAGAGGAGAGAAAGAGATAGAAAGAGGAGAGAGAGATGAGGATAGAGAGAAGAGAGATAGAGATACACAGAGAGAAAGAAAAAGGGAGACAGAAAGAGGGAAGAGAAAAGGAGAGACAGAAAGAGAAAGAGAGAAAAAGAAACAAAATGTAGAGAGGAGAAACAAAGAGCTAGAGACTAAAAGAAAGGGGAGGAGAAAGAGAGAGATAGAAAGAAGAGACAAAGAGGGGAGAGGAAAAGGGAGAGACAGACAGACAGACAATGAGACAGGATAAGAAAAAGAATTAAAAGAAAATGGATATGCCCTGGAGAGTAGAAATACCCAGTCAAGAACATATTACACAAGACCAAGAATGGCTCAGTCTACATGTCACCAAAACACCCAGATGAAAAGTGAAAAGTTCCACTCATCATCCAGATGCTGTGCACCTGACACTGAACACTAGACATTTGTGAAACATCTGGATGGGGGAATTAAAGTTTTCGGCTTTCATCCAAATGTTTTGCACCATGTACACATTGCTTGCATTTGCATCTGTTGTACAGAGGGGACTAGACAGTGGAAAGGCTCTTGTGAGAATTAATGGTAGGTTTGAAAACAGCTGAAAGAACTTCCCAAGATTACCCATCTGGATTACTCTGCTTATGGGAACTGATCTACCACAATGGTGAAAGCTGCTGGCCTGAAGGGGAGCTGGGCAACCAGAATTCTAAGCCTCATTCTGGCACTAACTACCCACCAGGCCTTGGTTTAGCTCAGCCTTATAGGAGAAGAAGATTATAGATGTAGAGCTGGAAGGTACCTTTGGCAACTTTGCCTCATTTTACAGATGAGAAAACTGAAACTCACAGAGTCACTTGCTCAAGGTCAAGTTTTTCTTACTACATCATGCCCCTTTGTCTTTTCTAAATTATTTTTTCAATTAACAAGTATTTATTTTCTCTCCTTTCATACCCTAATATGATTGGGGAAAAAATAAAATTACAAGCAAAGTCCTTGTAACAAATAAAAGATTTCAAAAGTCTTAGCGAAGTTTGGGGTGTGGAAGAAAGGGAAACTAAATGCTTGTTAATTGAAAGAACAATTTTTAAAAGTAAAAAACAACCAAGAAATATGAATATGGTACAGTGGGAAAAGCACTAAGTTTGGAATCAAATCATTCAGGTTCAAATCCAAGCTCTGCTGTTTACTATCTGTTACCTTGAGCAAGTCACTTTCCAAGCCTCAGTTTTCTCATCTGTAAAATATGGGGCTGATGCAGTTAATAAAGTTGAGCTTTATTAGTTAAAAACTACTCTGAGACTCTTTGGGATTCTCTATATCCCCAGTTGAGCAAAATAAAACCTCAGCTTAAATACTCATCTTTCTGAGTTTCATTTCCGTGTGTATAAAATTAGAAAAGGTGATAGAAATAGATGATCTAAGGTCCTTTTTAGATTTAAGCTCTATCTGAGCCAGCCTGAAAGGACAGGTGCACGTATCAAGCAGATGGGACAGGAAGAGAAGCATGGATTTCAGTGCACCCTAAGCTGCTAATGAGATCACAGAGTTAACCTGTGTGCTTCTTGTATTGGCCACAGATTCCTCAGGTGCAGAGATTATTTTGCCTTTTTAGCCTCAGCACCAGCGTCATCATTTTTGTGAATTGTTTTTGTTGTTGTTGAGCCATACTCAACTCTTCATGACCCTATTTGGGGTTTTCTTGGCAAAGATACTGGCGATGTTTGCCATTTCCTACTCCAACTCATTTTACAGATGAGGAAATTCAGGCCAGCAGGGTTAAGTAATTTGCCCAGGGTCACACAGCTAATAATTTTCTGAACCCAGACTTGAACTTTGTACCAATCACAAATACAATTCATGAATTGTACCTATGATTTATTTGTCATAGGGGACCTCCAAATGAGAAGGCTTTCTCTACCAATGTATATTCTCTGCAAGATAAAACCTTAGAGCTGCCTAGAGCACTGAGAGTTAAGTATTTGACTGTCCTCACACCACAGAGGCAGAACACAAATCCAGATCGTCCTGACCCAGAGGCGATCATTCTAGTCAGTAGACCTCATTGCCTCTTGTCTTGTACATTGTAGGTGCTTAATAACATTTTGTTGGATTGAATCATTGAAGTATTGACCATTGCTATTCCTAGAATCTCATCTTGTTTTCTCTCACCTCAACTCAGTTATTCTTTTAGAATCTGGTTTCTGCCTGAATTTATAGATTTTGCCCTAGGATTAACTTATCTTGAGTAAATTTGTCTCAAGACAGTGTGTCATCATCCTGCACTTGGACCCTTGGTCTTGATCACCTTCTCTCTGATGTGATACTTTAATACTTCACTTTTGACCTCAACTCCAAGGCCAAAAAAAAAAAACCTTCTTTCGTGGACTCCTGTTTTCCTCCCTTCTCTCTCCTTCTGCCCCCATCCCCTTTCTCCCATAGATGGATTCTTCTCGTAATCTCCATTTTGTAAGCTTCTTAAAAAAAAAAAAAAGAATATAAGCTTCTTGAAGGCAAAGACTGTCTTTTTGCTTGCATTTGGATCCCCAATGCTTAATGCCTGGCATATAATAATAAATGCTTGTTGTTGGATTGTTGGCTTGCCCTAGCTAATCTCTGACCTTCTGGGTTCCATTTGTTTTTTGGCGAAGAGCTGCCTTGGAATGATGGACCTGTATTATACAGGATTATGTATTGCCTCTGTCTTCACACTGCATGGAGTGACAATCAATGCCAAGCCCCAGATGGGTCAGGAAAGGGGACCAAAAACTATGGAAAGGGGCCTCCTGCTGTCTGTCTTTTTTCCCTCCGCTTTCAAAACTCTGTAGCTTTTCAATCAATCCTCTTTTCCTGCCTTTATAACTGGAGCACCATCACACCCAGTCATATACCACAGATTTGGGCTCTTAGGGACTCAGGTAATTTTGGCAATTTCCTCCTTTTTCAAGTCAGAAACAGACCCTTTTAAGTCTCCCAAGGTGCTATAACTATAGATATGACTGGGAGGAGGGTGTCCCTTTCAGATTTAATCCACCATACAAAATCACATCCCTTTGGATTCAAGTGAGGTAGCATACTAACAACCTCACCTTATGTTATGCCCCGTAATCTGTTTCCTAATGTGTTATCTTCAGAAAGTATTTATTAAGTCCCAACGGTATGCCAAGCTCTATACTAGACACTGAACATACAAAGAAAAAAAATTAACAAGTCCCTGTCCTTGTGGATCTTATATTCCATAGAGGTGAAGTGGGGACCACAAATATACACAAATCCAGGACAGGTTAGATCTGTGATTTCATTCTTGTAGAGGAACTTCCAGAGAGGAAATCCCCTCTATTAATGCATGTCAGCACCTATTTTATAACTTATACTCTTAGAACACTCGCTATAGCATTGAGACATCATGGGCTTTGTCCAGGCATACATAGTCATTATGTATCAGAGGCAGAGAACTTGAACTCACATCCTTCTGGCTTTGGGTCTAGCTCTCTGTCACATTACCAGAGAAATATTTTCAAAGTAATCTCCTGTGGGAAGGCATATGCCCAATATGAAAGGTAGGAGGAGTACAATAGATCAGGATTCACAATGGTCACTACCAGCAATTTTCCTACTTATAAAATAAGGAAGCACCATGTTTGGAGAGATAGAAGGCACCTACCTCTGAAATCATCTTGTGGAACCTCCTCATTTTGCGAATCAGGAAATAAAAATTCAGAGGAATCCAGTGACTTATCTAATGTTATAGAAATAGTTAATGGAGGTACTGGCATTTGATTCTAGATCCTCTAATTTAGATAAAGCACTTTTCTCTATTGTAACCATCTAATCTCTGGAGATGCCGCATAGCCTCAGGGTAATTTCTATCTGCTCATTTCTTTTTTTTTAACCATTTGTTTAAGAAATTATTGACAAATCTGTTTTTGCAAGGCTGTTTTCCAATACATTCTTTTTTGCTCCTGAAGATGTTTCTTTGTAAAGAGAGAGAAACAATTTGGAACTATGCCAAGAATATTCCCAAACTGTGCATACATTCCTTTTGACCCAACTAAACTACTTCTGGACTATATAGAGTATATGAAGTGTCCACGGAAGACTAAGGCTAGCATTTCTGATGTGAGATCTTGCCAAGCTCTTTTCAGGGCTGCTTTCCTCCATTAGTGTCCACCTACCACCCAGTTATCACCTGTGGCTTCAAGAAAGAAGCTGTAGTATGCTCAAGAAGCCATACGAAAATAAGCCTTCTCAGTGGGCTGGCCAAAAACCAGGTTGAGAGTAATCAGCAGGCCTCAGAATCAATGATGAGTTAGGAAGTATGTATGTGAAGACTTCCCCCAGCAGAAGAGGTGAAGGAGAGAACAATTTGTTCCAACAGCCACAAAGGATGCAAAAGCAGGTGCTGTGGAGTGCTTAGAGCTGTTAGATATCAAAGAAGTCAAAGTCATCTGTGGCATCATGAACCAGCACTAGTAGTCTTGACTTTTGTCTTGCCACTGTCCTTTGATGACTCTGGAACAGAGAGGGAGGCTGATTACTTTGTGCAAGGCTGCCTCACTTAAATTCAATTTATGCACGAGTCAAAAACTCTAGTGATATAGTTTTGATCCTCTTTGAGGACAAAGGACAGCAACCAACTAACCAACCATAGCTGGGCTTATACCCTCAAGGAAATCACAGGAGATAAAGGACTAATACAAACAAAAATATCTATAGAAGAAGCTCTTTTCATGGTAGCCAAATCTTGGAAACTAGAATGATGCCCCCTATTGGGGAATGACTAAATAAATTGTGGTATATTAATATAATGTAATATTATTGTGCCATAAGAATTTATGACATTGAAAATCTCAGAGGAAACTGAGAAGACATTTGTGAAATGACACAGAGTGGAGGGACTAGAATTAGGGGAACAGTTTATATAATACTAAACCAACAACCATAAAAAAAGAAAAACTATTTTGAAAAGACTTTAAAATTCTGATCAACACAATGATAAATGATGAGTCCAAGAGAATGAAGATAAAAATACCACTTACCTTCTGACAGAAAGATAATCAATTTAAAATACAGAAAGAAATATACTTTTTCAGACCTGGCTGATATGGCAGTTTGGTTTGTCATAGGTTGTAGATATATGTTGAAGGATTTTTGTTGTCATTAAGTTTGCTTGATAGGGAAGAGGGGAAGACCGTGGGAGGGACATTAACAAATACTTGAAATCTTTTAAAAATTTAAAAGTATATAATAAATTCAACCTGCTATATATTTAATTTTTAAAAAGTCAAGAAAAAATACAGAGACAGGAGAATTATTTAACAAAACTAACACATCAACCAAATATGATAGTAAAAATGATGTTCCATTTTTTTTTGAGTTCTCATTTCTGGGGGAAAAAAAGGAGAGAGGCCTATTTTCTTTGCTCTTCTTTGGGGCCAAATTTAGTGATTATAATTATCCCATCTTTTGCTTTATAAAATGTTCCTTTCACTTACATTGCTGTAATTGCAATTTAAATGTAAAAAATTATGCTTCCTTTAATGCCAGTCTCTGTCACAATAATTATATATATATATGTATATATATATCCACATATCGTGTATATACAATCATACGTGTGCATTTTTTTCTTGGTTCTGCTTCCTTCACTTTTGTTTATATCTTCCTAAACTTTTCTGAATTCTTCATATTATTATTTTTTATAGTACTAGAAGATTCTGTTATATTCATGCACCACAGTTTGTTTAGTTATTCTCCAACCAATGGATGCCTACTTTGTTTTTAGCTCTTTGCTCTCAGAAAATAATGTTGTTATATTATTTTGGGTCCTTTCTTTCTACCTTTGATTTCACTGGGGCACATTCATGGCAGTGGGACTTCTGGTTCAAAGGATATTGACACTGTAGTCACTTCCTTAGCATAA
This sequence comes from Monodelphis domestica, assembly GCF_027887165.1. NCBI lineage: Eukaryota > Metazoa > Chordata > Mammalia > Didelphimorphia > Didelphidae > Monodelphis > Monodelphis domestica. The sequence goes on from NC_077227.1 coordinate 482,806,465, forward strand.
TACCAAATTGCCTCCTAGAATTTACTTGTTCATTTCTAGAAGAAAGTGGCAAGATGAGCAGGAATGAATTAAAATCTATGAAAGCTCTATTGAGAGCTATTAAATACATTTTCTTACCCATTCTAGATTAGCTTTTACTTATTGTCAGGGAAAAGACATAATAGGAAGTAAATAATAATTATAAACTGTGGCTTTCATTGTTGTAATGCTTTGTGGTCAAGTTAATTAACCGAAGAGATCTGTGGGTTCATCAGTGAAAGCATCTCCTGCACTTATGCACAACACAGCAGCTCTTCTTCTTCACCAATTCCTGTGACCAAAAAAACTTAATCAACCTGGTGAAGCGATTCTCTGCTATTGATATCACTCACACATTCAATCAGCAGGTACACACATTGATATATTTACACATGTATGAATGTATTTATGTCTATGTATGTATATACACATAATATATACATATATAGATAAATAAAAATTGATGCAGGGTGATTTGGAAAGAAGGCACTGGCAGCTGGAGACATCACAAAAGGCTCTGAGCTAAGCCTTCAAAGAAATTAGATATTCTGAGAGATGTAGGTGCCAAGGAAATGTATGCCAAGCCTGATAGGCAAGTCTGATAAAACGGTACAGAGGAGAGAGAGAGAGAGAGAGCACCTGACTAAGGAACAACAAGAAGGTCAGTTTGGCCAGTAGAGAGCTGGTTCTTTTCCAAGGAAACATACAGCTTGTCTCCTGCCCCATCTGCAAAGCCTTTACTGCTTGGTAGTATCTTCTGCAGGTTGAGCATGACTTTTGAGCACTCGGAGTCCCTCCAATGACATTATGTCATTGGATGCTAGTTGAGGTTGTAGTAACCTGGACATTCCCATCAAGAGGAGGAAATTGATTCATATGCTGCCTTTTGCTACTGCTACTTTTCTTCATCATCTAGCTTTGATGAGAAGGATGCTGAGTCTGGGCTCTTAAACTAGTTATTAACAATTCACCTTAAATTCTGTTCATGGAACTCATGATCTCATCAATATAAAGAGCTCCTGAGAAGAAACTCCCTTGACCAATGCAGATTGACATCACCTCAGTAAGTCCTATAAGTTCTCTTAGAGAGTTGTCTGCAGTCAATAAGAGCTTAAATGATTTGTCCAGAGCCTTACATGCATTATGTGTCAGACACAAGGCTTGAACACAGATCTTCTTGGCTTGGAGGCCAACTTTCTCTCATTGCCTTGCAGAAAAAAAATTTTTTTGTAAAAAAAAAAAGAAAATAACATTTTCTATTCAAATACACTCACACATAGTATTGAGAATAAAATAATACAATTGATTTTATTTCCATTTGTTTCAGTAGAATACTTAAATATAATAAAAGTACATTTGTGACAATAGCCTAAGAATTATGGACCAACTTCTACATGTATACATAAAGCCACATTCATGTGTGTCTGGGTATTTGTATAAAGATCTAAACCCTTCAGGGAGGGGGGAATCTTGTAAAACCATCACAAAAGGACCAAACTTGATGCATGTAAAGAGACTAGAAGACAGTGTTTTAATAAGGTTCAGAGCTCAGGATGTCAGATCTGGAAAAAGACCTTTAAAAAGTTCAACATCCACATTTTTTTAGATAAGAAAATTGAGGTCAGTAAGTTTAAACGACTTAGCCAAGGTTACCTAGCCAGTAAGTGACAAAGCCAAAGCTGGCATTTAAACTGAGACCTTTTTTTTTTGACAATAAGGTCCATGTTGGCCTCATTAAACCAATCTGGTCTTATCAGGGATATCATTGGGGGAAGATTAGAAAGCATGGGCTCTTGCCCTTGGTAATCTCTCTCACCCCAGACACATTCTGGTGTTTTCTAGGGATCTGATCTTCTCTAAGACAAGCTCCTGAGTTTTCCAGAGCTGGGCACTCTGTCAGGTTCAGTAGGGATTTTCCAAGAGAAGGCAGAATGGGGTGGTGTCGAATGGGGCCTCCTCTTCCCAATGCAGGCCTGACCCTTTGTTCCCGTGGTGGCTCCGCTAGTGACAGATGGTGATGCTGTCCTGGTGAATTTGTTACCTTCCTTCTGACATGCAATATGTCCACATCCTGACAGGGAGAGGAGAGACTCCAGCTGTCCCCCCGGTAATTGACAGCAAGGAGCTGCTTTCACTTGTGACAGGCCTAAGAAGCATTAGCATCATATCGGCTGCTAGGTTTTTTTTTTTTTAATGTTTATCATTTGAGAAAAACCATTGTGTAGCAGGGAGCCCTTTTTTCATGACCTTTTTCTCCCATTCCTCCCCATTGAATCTTGTCATACATATGTTTTTAGATTCTGTGTGTGTGTGTTTAAGAAAGATGAGTAGAGCAAAATCTCCTTTGATACACAACTGCCTCCAAACTATATCATGCCATGATGTCAGGGTCAGAAACTGCTCACTTCTGTGGCATCAGAAGCATCCGCTTTGTTTGCCCATGAAACAACAGTATGAAAAACCGAATCCCAATGAAGATATAGCAGAAGGAAGTTTGGATGCTCCCAGGAAAGCTGGTGCTTGACATTTGCTTGCCAAAGGGAAATATATCCTTTCTGCAGTGTCTTAGTGCTGTTGCTGATGTCCTGATTGATTGATGGACAGTTGACCCTTCTCTGTTTCTGTCTCTCTCAAATACTCTCACTCTCCAATAAAGACTGTCTCACTCATCACCTTATATGCTTTCCAAGGGTGTTTATTCGGTAATAGGTTCTTAATAAGATTGAGGGAATAAAGTCAACTCCAAGCCCATAAGTCATATAGACACACTGGGCCTGAAATCTCCCTCCTAAATTAGATTCGAGCTGACCTAAAACAAAGGCCACCTTCCCTTTGAAAGCCCATCAGAAATGAAGCCACAGTGACAAGTGATTTCTTAATAAACAGTATAATACTCAAAAGCAGGCCTTTTTGCAGAGGGGCTCAGGCATTCATCATAAGCAGCGACAGCAAAAACAGGATTGTGGAGCCAATAGCTACCTGGAGAAATGTGGTCGGTTGATTTACACTCTTGTATTCTGCAGCCTGTGAGAGGTCTGAGGGCTCTGCCAACAATACGAAAGATCACATTTCTAATCGGTGCTTCTGTTCTAGGACCCAGCACACAGCCATTGATAGTCAATTCTCCTAGAATCTTACTTATTCCTTATTAGGTAACTGGGCCAGCGGCATTGTGCCTTCCTGGGACACCATTTGACACCTGGAATAACTGAAAATACTATTGTTAAATAATTTCTCATTGGTAATATTGCCCAAGGTGGACAGAAGCTTTTCTCCCAGATTTGGTCTGTGGCCAGAGGTATGCCAGCACCTAAGGTAGATAGAGAGGCTGCTGGTTTTCTGGGGTGCCCTGTTTCCTACAGCATCTCTGCGTGGGGGTAAGCCATATGTATGTTTCATATTCAGAGAGAAGTGACCCAAATTCTAAGGACTCCAAATAAAATGTGTGAGTGAGTGAGTGTGTGTGTGAGTGTTTGGAACAGAGGGGTTTAGGCTTCACTATCCCCTTCCAGCAACACACTGTGTATTTAAGAATCCTTGTCCTATTTCCCCATAATCCATGATCTGCTATGTCTACTGCGACATACCATACTGCGACTTTAGGGACGGATGCATCTATCTCTTTCCTCATTGCCTGAGAAGAAGACATCTTCAATATTTAGGGGATGAGATGGATTGGTGATTAAAGAGTGGAGTCAATAGCCTTATTTCTCTGCTCTTTGGCATTATTGGACAATGGGATATACTGATTGATCACATATTCTGGTTAATAGAGGCTTATCAAGTTCTGCCCCAATGGTTAAAGAATTAGAGAATTAGAACAATTCTATAGCCAAGCCACAGACGTCTCTGCCACAAGAATCACGGAACGCTTCTGAGTGAAGTTCTTCATTAGCTCTGAACTCTGTTACTTAGCTTAGGTTCCAAATACATCTGTAATTCTAGGTCAATCCAGTGATGAAGGTGTATAAGGAAGTCAGAAGACAAGGTTGGCTTCTAAGGATGGGGCTAGATGATGCCAGAATGCAGGTTTTTTCTTGCTGAGCTACAAAGAAGTTTCTTGAGCAGATAACGATATGATAAATAATCAGTGTTATAGGCAGAGTCTTTTAGCAGTGGTGTACAAAAGCAGAGTCAGGGGTTGAGAGGGGGGAGAGATTTCTGCCAGGAAGCCCAGATCAGTGACTGAATTGATGTGTTATTCTGGACCATGCTGAACTTGGTCATTATGTGGTGAGCCTGAAATTTGCTTTCCTATATGGCTATAGTTTTTTACATTGTTATATTGAATGTCATTTAGAAGGCAATGAAAAGCTATGTAGTGGGTGAGAACAGGCTGCAACATTTAATAAGGAGCTACAAAAAAGAACCATCAAAAGATAATGATGGAGGACAGCAAGATGGCTCAGTGGATTGAGAGCCAGTCCTAGGTTCAAATGTGACCCCAGACATTTCTTAGCTGTGTGACCCTGGGGAAGTCATTTATCCCTCATTGCCTAAGCTCTGACCTCTCTTCTGCCTTAAAACCAATACACAATAGTGATTCTAAGATGGAAGGTAAGAGCTTTTAAAAATGGGGGATACTAAAATTAAAAAAAATAGTTCCTGCACGCAAGAAGCTTACATTCTAATAGGTATAAACAATGTGTAAAGGAGAGCAAGAAAAGGGGGCATATGGTAATAGTTTAGTAGTGTGATTGATGTGGAAATGGTTAGAAAATGGCTTGGAATTATTATTAAAAGATTTTAAAAAGGATAATGATGATGATTTATTTAGCATTTATATATTTATATAGTACCTACTATTGTGCCAAGTATTGTGCTAAACACTTTACAATTATTATCTCATTTGATCCTCACAACCACCTTGGGAGGTAGATACTATTTTTATTCCTATTTTATTGATAAGAAAATCAAAGCAAGTAGAGGTTAAATGACTTGCCTCGGATCACACTAATTATGTGCCTAAGCCCAGGTTTGAACTTGAGTCTACTAGATTCCAGGCCCAGAGTTCTAGGCACTATGCTACCAGAATGTATAATTAAAAAGGAAAATGGATTAGTCATGTGATAAATGAATGAAAACATTGGACAGTCCATGAAGGTACTGCTTTTACAAGCACATGGTGCTTTCCTCATGGTGTAGTATATGGGGAGGAAGTCAGGAAGAACTGAATTCAAGTCTCACCCCTGACACATATTGGCTGTGTGACCCTGGGAAAGTCATTTAACATTTCAATGAATCCCAGGAAACTCGAGGTTCCTTCCAGGGAGCCTCCATCACCAGTTATTATCCCAAGCATGAAATGCATTGAGAGAAAGCAAGGAAGGCTCCTGGGGCACTGAGTGAGTGAACCTTCTGGGCAGACTTGTGGAAAGACATGGGCAAAGGTCACATGTGATGGGTAGGGAGAGATGAGTCATGATGCGCATCATTGGAGGAAATATCTACATTGATTAGGTCACAATTCTGGGCATTTGGATATGTGTGTACACATAACATGCATGTATCTACATGTGTAATATATACCACATGTGTGCACATACACACGAATGCACATACATGTACGCACACTGTACACACATAATGCGCTGTCTACAACATGTATGTATATAGACATGGACATGTAACACACATGCATTCTTATACATATAGAATGTCCCCTACATTTTAGGATTTAAGGTTATTAAAATTTAAAATGCTTTAAGGATTTGGGGACAGCCTCTGTGTGTGTGTGTGTGTGTGTGTGTGTGTGTGCATGTGTCATTTGTACCTCAGAATTCTTCATACTGGAACAAAATAGTCTTCATGTCCTAAACAGCCAGCTGCCAGGGTAAGATTCGGGTGATTTATTTTCTAGGGGGTGATGGGAGAGTGGAGGGGGGGAGTGGTGTGGAGGAAGTCCTGGCAAGAACAAAGGAGTGATGAGTGATGTTGTGGTCTTAAGGCCATGGTCTGAAGAGAAGCCCCTCTTCTTCCTTGACTGTTGCCAGTGCAGAAGCCTACCAGCCCTTCCAGTTTTAAGAGCCTAATTCTGGCAATGAGGAGGTCCTCCAGGAATGCTTGCCCTTCTATGGCCCACATTAGCCAAGGTGCCTTCCTTAGAGCCTGGTAAAAGGGCACATTCTGTCTGCAGGATTCTGCCCAGTCACTTTCTGAACCTCAAGTGGAAGCTCCATTTGCTGGAGAGAAAGAGAGCAGGGAACAAGGGGAGATCTGCTATGTAAGCAGTATTTGTCAAGAAGAGGAGTAATTGCTGCTCTTTGGCATGATTTATTGAGGGAACAAAGGTTAATAACAATGTCACTCAGTCCACTTGTTCTATTCATTTTCATGTCGTTAGAATGTATCGGGTATGGTGCACTTGCAGATGGGGTAAGGGATTCAGTTTCCTTCTTTATCTCTGGCAATTCTCAGAGGGGGACATTTTTTTCCCTTTTCCTTTTTACTCCCAAGTTCTGTTTTTACGGAATCCCTGGCTCTTCTTCCACAGGAGATATTTCAAACGTCATCTCTTACAGTCCCTGATTGCATGCCATCCCTCAACTTTAGCAACGGATGACTCAGCTTCCCCCTTTGCTGATAAGATTGAGGTTGTAGGTGGCCCATCAGCCAGACTCCATTCCTCGAGACTTTTCAGAATCATAAGCCACTCTTTCCTTCTTCCTTCTGATCTAAACTCCTCCAAGGTCCCTTCCAACTCTAAATCTGTGTACTTATGAACTTCTGGACATTAACCCTTCCATCCTGATGAAGACTCTTGATTCCCATCCCCTCCAGAACCTTATCTATCAGCTATCTTCCTCTCATGGATCTTTAGTCTTTCTTTCTTCATTGGTTCCTTTCCATTTCATGACTGGGTCTCCTCTGCCTTTAAAAAAACACCACCACAAAACATCCTTTGTGTAGCCTAGCATTTCTAGATACTGCCTCGTCTTTCTCCTCTTCTTTGATGTTAAATTTAGAAAGGGAATGGGGAATATTATCTATGCTTTCACTATCTACTGTCCTGAGCTGCTCACAATTTGTCTTTTCCCCTGATACTCTATAAACATGACCAACAAGCAGGGGGAATCTGAAGCTCCTTCATGTGGAAGGTATTGATTGAGCAGTTTTAAATGAAACACAGAATTCTAAGAGGCAAAAGTGAAATGGGAATATAGTTATGGCAATAGCTAGAGCAAATGTGGGGAGAAAGCAGATAAATTGCTATGTGTAAGAGGCAGCAGGAAGGCCTGCTTGTCTAGATCAGAGTGCAAGAAAGGAAACTTTCTATTTGGAAAGGTCATTTTGTGGCCAGGTTGCAAAGGGCTACTAGGCAGAAAGCCTTAGAGTTGATCCTGGAGGTAACAGGATAATAAGAAGGCTTTGGAGAAATTGGGGGTTTTCCATCTGTCTACCAGGGAATGGTATGGTCAAACATGCACTTTAGGAAACTCCTATTTATATCTCCAGGACTGATCTCTCTTCACAGCTCCAGATCCTCATCTTCAAATGCTTACAGAATAAACCCACTTAAATATCTCATTGGTCTCTCAAAGTCAACATGTCCAAAACAGAGATCATGCTCCTCCCCTTCTAAATTTTCTTTTTCTTCTGATTTGGCTATTTGTGTCAGTAATAGCACATTTCTGACAACCAACCAGTTAATCAACACACATTTTTTGCTAGGCACTGAGCATAAAAGAGAAAGTTGAGATAGTCCCTAACTTCAAAGAGCTGATATTCTATTAAGCACTACATCTCACCTTCAAAGCCTCAGGATTATATTTGCTTTTTCTCTCATTCATCTTTCTTATCTAAAAGGTCTTGCATTTCTACCTCTATAATATCTTTCTCATCCTTTATTTCATATTTATTTCCATAACTACTCTCATAATGTTGGCCCCCATTACTACTCACATGGCCTTAATATACTGACCTCTTGAAAGATCTCCCTTTTCAGAAAATGCCCTTCCCACTATTTTCTTGTCTTTCTAAGATATTCTTCACATTGATTCTAGACTAATCTCCTTTTCTAAATCAATAGAACTGATTACATTGCTTGTCTGCTCAAAAATCTTCAATAGCTCCCTTTTGTATAGCATATAAATTTCAAACACCTTAGCTTGACATTCAAAGCCCACTATAATCCTACCTTTCCAGTCTTATTACATAAAAAGAATGCTCCCCTCCAGGCAATGCCCTCTCTACTACTCTACACTTCAGCCAAACTGTATTTCTCATTGTTGTCTATAATAATACTACCTTTCCTCCTCACCTCCATGCCTGGTACCATGCTGTGGCATATTTCTGGAATGTCCTCCTTCTCTCTTAGACTCTCAAATTGCTTCTTATCCTTCAAAGCCTGACCCTAGTACTGTACCATCTTCTCCAGGAAGTCTCTCTTTATCACCTAGTCAGTAATAGCCTTTGTCCACTCAGACTACACAAAGAGAGTTTGTTTATACTTCCTTATCATGGATAGTTTTGTAATTTATTTGGGTATTTACAACATTTCTTTCATATGGTACAAACTCTAGGAGGGGACTAAACTTTCTGTCTCTCCCAATACCTTACCATATTTATTACAATGAACTGAAGTCCCAGAAGTTTCTATTTGTGCTTCATTCACTAACTAGCAGAGTCATAATTAGATTGGATTGACTGGGGTGACTTCTTCTTCCTGGCATTTCTCTGAAGAGAAATTTTCCTTTTCCCCTTGCTTAGCGCTCAGCTTTCATCCCTGAAAATAGCACTTCTATGGCTCTTCTCTCCCAGAATATTGCCTGAAACTTTTCCGCCTTAAGAAAAAGTTGACCCTGGAGAGTTTTAGGGCTTTGATAATTGACTGTATGACAATAATTTCAAATACATTTTCTTTATCCATTGAAGGAAGGCTAGACTGACTCTACCTTTGTAAACTTTTGTTAGTTGTTAGTTCTTGGAAATACTTGAAAGTCTTTAGCCTGCATTTTTAAAAAGAATTTTCCATAATTCAAGCTTTTCCTGAATTTGGATGAGCCATTTCCCCAATTATATTAAAAATCCAATCAGAATTGTACCTTTGACCTTTCCAGCCCTTTCTTCCACTCTGACCTTCCACCTTTATAAAAGCCATCTTGGGGGAGACTTTGGAGATAGGAAACATCCTCAGAATCTAGGTTTTCCTTCATAGTCTGTCCTGATAGATCTCTTTCACAGATTTCTAAATCTTTTTTGAGTCTGTTTGTAAAGATCTGTTTCTGGGAAGATGTCTATTGCAGAATTCAAATATAAGAGGGATTCCCTAGATCAGTGATGACAAACCTATGGCACAGGTAGCAAAGATGGCATGCAGAACTCTCTCTGTGGGCACATGGTTACTCCCACTCCAGTTTATTACTAAAAGCAGAGGGACTGAGGAGGAGCTGTTCCTCTCCCCCTCTCCACTGAGGCTGATGACATGATGAAAAATGATGACATTTTTTCACATCCCCCACCCCTGTGCCCAGCAACCCAATGGGAACTCACAGGAGGTAAGGTGGGTGGTTCACAGGTGGCAGAGCTAAAAGGGAGCAGAACACTCAGGCCACTCCCTTCTCCCTCTCTACACGGTGTTGAGGACATTCCTTACTTCACCCACCCCTCCGCCCAGCAGCCCAATGGCAGCACTTCCTCCCTCCCCTATGTGGGGTAAGTGTGGAGCAGGGTGTGCCTGGTACTCAGTTGGGGAAGGGGCATAGCATGTAGTCTGGGGGGTTGGGGGCAGGGCCTGGCCTCTAAAAGGTTCTCCATCACTTCCTTAGATATTCTTCTTAACGGGGACCCTGAGCTCATTTGCATAAAATCTTGGAAGGGCTTCCTCAAAATATGTGGTCAAAAGAGATTAGCCTATTCAATGATCCCACTCCCACCCCAAAAAGTTAATTAAAAAAGTACATATTTTCACTGCAACTATGAATATGACAGTGCCCTAAGTGTAACTCCAGGTTTATCAGGTGAAGGTCACCAGTCCTAGTGTTCTGAGGTAAATCTTTAAAGATTTCAAAGCTCTAAGCTAGTTGCAGGGCTCTGTCAGAGAGTCTAGTGGTCTGAAGAAGTTGAAATTTACTCACCCTAATCTAAATGTTCAGTAGACCTGGGACAATTACTACTGAGAGGAAGCAAGGTTTTTAAAAAGAAAGATCTGGACCTGAAAGGCTCTTCTTTGTGCTATCTGGCAATGCACATCAGGCTATGAGCTGGTGAATAAAGGCTCTAAAATGTGTTGATTAACACTAGGCCAGGAAGATCTCACAAAAGTGCAATAATATTCCTTTTCATGAAGAAATGTCAGAGCTAAAGACAACTCCCCCAAATGGTGGTGTATTGATGTAGGAAAATCCAGAATGATAATAGAAAAAGAGAAGTGAAAGAATAGCCCATCAAAAGATGATAGCAATAATTCTGAGGGGAAACAGCATGGTGGTTTCTGAGGCTGAGTGCCACAGCAGTTGGGCAGAATTGATTTCTGGGAGGTATCACAGGTATTACAGCCAGGGAGCTGATTTCAAGCATTAAGAGATGTTTCTTTGGTGAGGGGAGGGGAGGGAAGGGAGGATGTTCCTCTTCCAAATAGTTGCATGGGAAGTTCTGGGAGATTGTGTTTTCTGGGTAGTGGAAGGGAATCTTTCCTTATAATTCCCATTAATATTCTATTCTATTTAAGAGCTTTTATATTTGATTTAATAGCTCCTTTTCTGTTGATGCAGAAAGCATTGTTTGGGGCTTGAGTCATTTTTGAATAAATATGTATTACCCAACCTGAATGTGGGCTCATTTAGTTGGATGGAAGTCTCATTGAGATAGTCCTTTGTCCATGGATGGGTGGTAGGGATGGACAATGACTTGGGACCCAATGGGAGTAGGATCATTGAATCATAAATTTAGAGTTGAAAGAGACTTCAAAAGTAATCTGTTTTGACTCCATCCTATAATAGAAGAGAAAAGTAAGACCCTGAAATGTTAGAGACTTATCCAGAGTCCTACACGTAGTAATTGGCAGAACTGGAATTTAAATCCAGTTCCTCTGACTCTAAATCCAGTTTTCTTTCTACTATATTAGGTTCAATTTCATTCAGAAAATTTCTTGCTATTTCCAGTGACCCAAAACTTGACCTTAATAGAACTCAGATCATATAGACTAGGCAGGTCCTGGTACAGAAGGTCAACTTTTGTATCTTTCAATTCTCCTTTCTCCCAGGGGGAATATATATTTTACCACAAAAGTGGATAGACACTTTCTAGAAATCTAAGGCATACAAGGTGATATGGTAATTCTGAAGGACTTTGTACATCACTGTGGAAAAAGAGGCAAAGAGTTGACTGCCTATGGGTTCGTGTATGAGTCCAATCTGCATTTTGGTGTAAGATTAACTAAATTTGCTTATAATCAATTCTTTCTTAGCCTGAGTACTTGCAGAATAGGGGAGGCCTCCATGGGGGAGATTTTAAAAATAGAGACACTGGTATTCTTAAAGTTTTCATGGGTGTGGACATGATCTAGAGAAATGTTGTGAGAGAGCTCTAACAATTGTACTTCAGTCCATCATATCAGGGACTAAGCCCAACTGACATACATGATACCAATGTGTGGAGAATTGTTAGAGAATTGGACTAAAAGTCATCATCAATGACATGTATGACAGAAATGAAAGTGGATCAGCCCACTGGATATTAAGAATGAAAGAGAACAGATATGTAGGTTGCTGTACTGATGTCAGTGAAAGATGAAAAGAACTGGAGGTGGGTTATTGACAGGACCATAGAATACATAGACAAGAATTGAATCTTAAAAGAAAGCATGAAAGGGTCACAACCTATATTGATAGAAGAAATGCTCATAACAATGAGCTCAGGAGTCTGTGTGGGGAATAGATATATCCTGAAGCTAGCTTTTCAGCTTGTATCACCTGGAAGGGTAAGAAACTCTGTGAATTTATTTTCCCATGGTAGGATACTCTTTAGTATAGCTTTAGCTTTCCTCTTTCAAGATCTCATCTTCATGACCTGGGATCTGTATGTTCTCTACACATCCAGATTAGTAAAGCTGAAAAGTGTGGTGGCTATATGGAGAGTTCTTCAGATGAGGGAGGATAGAATTCTAACTCAGTGCTCCCTATGCTCAAGAGCCAAGTATAAGGTAAAGAGCACTGACTCTGGAGTTAGAAGACCTGTATTCAAATCCCACTTCTCATACTTTCTACCTCTATTACTTTGGACAAGTCACTTAACTTTTATGTTCCCTAATTTCCATCTTTAGAAAATAGATGAAATACTTGGCCTCAAAGGTCCAACTCTAAACCTACGATCCCATGAAAAACAGGCTAAAAATTCCCTATGGGTTTAAGGGCTAAGAGTTTGGATCTGAAAATGTTTGTCTTCTTTTGGTAGTGAGAGGGTGGGCTTTTTGGTGATACAACAAAGGAAATGAAGAAAAAACAAATATTTTGAACTCAGGTCTTCCTGACTCCAAGTTCAGAGTTCTATCTGCCATGACAACTAGGTTGGGGCCTTCTCAGCTGTTTGGGAAGAATTCTTTACACCTAAGATTTTCCTGGAAAATATGAACATTGCCAGAAATCAGACCTCTTTAATTTGGAAACTATAGGAGGGGGTGGCAAGGCTGTGTATCTGTGTGTGTGTGTGTGTGTGTGTGTGTGTGTGTATTAATGTTGGTATCTATATCTATGGATCTGAGACATAGTGACTTAGGTCCTCAGAACCTCAAGGTGATGACAATGACTTGGGGGATGGAAAATTGAGGATGAAAAGTTTGAGGGTAAAGTTATTGAGTTTGCTGAGAGAAGATCGTGTGATTGTGAATAGATGTGTATTCTTCACATTACTTTTGTTCCCTTTCAGATGCTGAAGCTATTTTCAAACACACAAACACACCAAACAAAATTCACAGAGGATAGTTGTCTAAAACTAGCCTGTTGAGAGATGTCCATCTTTACAGGAAAGCCCACATCATCAAATCCATATACTCTCCCCCCACTCTATCCTTCATTCTCCTTCCTTCAATATCTCCCATCTCTCTCTCTCTCCCTTTCTGTATTCTTCTCTCTCTCTTTCCATCCTTCCTTCAATCTCCCTTATCTTTCTCCCTTCCTTTCTGTATTTTTCTTCCTCTCCCTTTCCCTCTTAGCTTATCTTTCTCCTTCCCCTCCCTCTCCCTTCTTTCTTCTATCTCTTCTTCCCTTTCTTCTTCTCCCTTTCTCCTTCTTTCCTTCCATCTCTCCCTCCCTCTCTCCTTCTTTCCTTTCATCTCTTCCTGCCTTGTTTGCTTCCTCCCTTCTATCTCTCCCTCAGTCTCTTCTTCCTCCCCAACCCTTTAGTCTCTCTCTTCTTTCTCCTTCCTTCCCTTTCTCCCTTTCTCTCTCCCTCCCTTCCCCCTCTCTGTAACTCTGTCTGTCCCTCTTTCTTTGCCTCTGTCTCTTTTTCTAATAAAAGAAGACCTGACCAATTCTCCTTGACTTCCTATACCCAGTCTACTGATATCCATGCAACAGTCTCTCTCCATCCATCCTCCCCTCTGTCTCTCTCAGTGGGCAGTCTGTGAGTGCTTCTGTATTTGGCACCAGCCTCATACTCAGATGTGCTGCTTAAATGTTCCAGGAGGTATGGATGCAGCTTGTGTGAGGTAGTCAGCTGCTGTCACCCACCCCAGAGTTACCATGGATCACATCTCTCTCAGCTTTGGGGATTTGGCTGAGATTGAAGACTTTAAAACAACAACAACCACTGCTACAACAATAACAAAAATAACTTAGAAAGCAATGTTCTTTACCCCTTTCCAGTTCTGCCTCCATGATTCCTTCTTTCTTCTTCCATCTTCATCAAATGCCTGTGACTTTGGATTGGCTGAACCATAGATTTATGGAAGCATTTGTAGGGGTAATATTGGGTGGGGATGGTCCAGGAATGTGGAAGTCAAATCAACAGAAACAAAAGAAGTACAAAAGCCTCTGGGAGAAAATGGCTATGGGAGGAGAGTGCTGCTTGGGAAACAAATGCCAATCAGAAAGTGTGGCCAGGTCTGTGCCCAGCATACGGAAGACAGAGAGATTTAATCCAAAACCTCCATCTGGGGCCTGAGCCTTGAGATAGATGAAGAGGAGGCCATTAAGTTGCCATGGGGTCCAAGAACTTCTATGTTTCTGATGTGTTTCTTCTTAGTGGTCCTGAACTCTTATAAATACTTCATCTAGTAGAGAGAATGGGATGTGGGTGGGGGAATGCATTAAGCTCCGCCCACATCTGGGACTTTCAGTGGGGGTGAGAGGACTTAAGTTACCTGATTTTGTCACTTTTCTGAAATGACAAAATTCTTTTTTCTCTCAGCAGGGTAACTTTAGAAGTTTGCACCCTGAATATAATTTCATAGTCTGTTTGTAAATCCCAAACAAATGGCTATGGTTCTAATTTAGAAGGGCACCTCCCCTCCTCTGTCTTAATTCCCTTACCTTCACACCATTGAATCACCAAAGATTCTTTTCAATCTTTGCCACTTCTCTTGTCAGCTCCCTCTTTATATCTTATTCTTTTATCTCTTGTTTTGAAATAGTAGAAGTCGAATATCCTAACCTTAAAGCAGCTAGGTGGTACAGTGGATGAAGTACTGGGCCTGGAATCCAGAAGACTTATAGTCCAAATTCAGCCTCAGACATTTACTATACTTGTGATCCTGGGCAAGTTTGATTCAGTTTCTTCATCTGTAAAATTAACTGGAGAAGGAAATGGCAAACCAGTATTTTTGCCAAGAAAACCCCAAAAGCTTTTTGGAAAAAAGCTAAACAACAAAAACAACAATAATGATCATAAGTTTGTGGCCCTCTAGAATGATGGTATACTCATGGGATCATAAATCTTTTGGACTATAAAGGTAATGGGATCCTGGAATCCTGAATTCTCAAACTGAAAGGAAACTTAGAAATATCCTAGATTAATCTCTGTATTTTACAGATGAGAAAACTGAGACCCAAAGAGATTAAGTGATTTCCGCCCCCCCCCCCCCAGGTTATATTGCTAATAATGCTTTCTGATTCTCTATGCAGAGTTCTTTTCACTTGCTGTGGAGCAAGACAGTAGAGAAAATGAAACAAAACAAAAATACCTCATTATATATAATCATTCTTTTGGCAGGTAGAAGGGAGATATCTATTTAACTTTAATTATTAGGAGGTCATGGATGGATGGACCACACACAAGTAGACCATTTCTTGATTGGTTAAGAATGAACATGGACCAATGAGCATCAATCCAGAGCAACAAGATAGGTGAATTTCAAATCAATAGAGGGATGTTGTGGTAGGGACCATGAAGGAGTCGTATGCTTCAAACCAAGAGAGAATAATGGCCAAAGATAGATCCAAGAAACTAGAACTTAATAGAAAAAAAAAGTTTTGGTACTGTTTAGTCTGGCACTGGTTATATTTTTTAGATCTACTTCTGATTATTTGGTTTATTAATTTGAGCTTCTAGAAGAGATCTGGAAAATATATTCTATTAGTTCTGAGTGTGGAGTAAATGAAGGGATCAAGGAATGGAAAAGAAAAAGGAAGCAGATGTCAGAATCAGAAATCCAGTTATAGTGACAGTGGTAGAAGAAAAGAGAAAAGAAATTAGAGAGGAGATGTGGAAGATCTTTGATCCAAGGAACCAAGTAGGCTCAGAGACTAGGATGGCTGGGTAGGGGGATGGGGCTTCAAGTTTGGTTCAGGGATCAGGGAAGTCTTAAGAAAGAGTGAAAGATGAAAACCCTGGACCAATTTTCACTAGACAGGCTCTGAAAAGGAGCTGAGGTTCCTAATAAACAAATGTGATTAAGTTAGGCTCTGGACCTTAACCTTGGGTCCTTCACAAATGATACCATTTATTTATTTGGGGAAGGGGTAGAAGGGAAAAGAAGAAAACAAACATTTCTTAGTTGGTAATACTTCCTCCATTCAATGGTATGTGGAAGCTAGTTTAAAATGGTTAAATGTTCAGTGTTAGCATTACATCTCAGAAGTTGTCAAATGTACATATCAAGTCTCAATTTGTGGTTTTGATCATCTAGGCTTAGGAAGGTTTAAAAAAAAGTTAGGAATGAAGATTAGACTTAAAATTATGTTATGAATATATTCCCCCCCCAGCCAGTTGTTAAATATTTACTTGTACATTACTACCTTTAATTCTCTCTCATAATCTCCGCTTTCTCTTTAAAGAGTCCAGAAAGTCCTCCTACTCATATTAATCATCCCCTCCATTTCCACTCCCACATAATTTTTCTTAATTGAACCTATGATTTTATTACTTTGGAGAACTCCAGGTGAGGGTACTACCTAGCTAAGGCAGATCTGCAACTTTTAGCCTTAGAGAACTACCTTGGCCCTGAGAAATAAAGGGATTTTCTCAGGGTCATATAGCCAGTATGGAAATCAGAGGAGGGGTTTAAATCCAGGCAAGCAGGCCAGTTCTAACTATTGCCCCACACTGCCTGTTTTGTCATTCCCTAGCCTGCCAAAATCCATATAACAGTCTGTCTATGTGTTTGTGTTTCTGAGTTTTTTTTTTAATGTTAAATATGATCATTGAAGTTTCTCCAGCTGGAAATTATGCATTTCTGAGATGCCCCAGGGGAAACATAATTTTAAATATCTGGTCTGATTGAGCTCTTATTGCATTTACAAGACAGCTTTCTCAAAGTGGGGGGTACCTTTCTCATCCTAGGAACAGAGAACTTTTCCTCAAGGCATATCTCAGACATGACACCAGCAAGTCAATAGTTGGAAGTGAAGTAATTTGAAGGAAAATGGCCCAGAATATGGAGCAGGGGTGGCTCACAGAGTCAAGGATGCTCTCAAGGTCCTTACTACACTTTAGCCGGTGGCTCATGGGATATATCAAGATCAAAACATTCTTTTATTTTTGTGTTTTTTTAGAGGTCATCTTATCTAAACTTTTTATTTTATTTTTTTATTTCATTATTTGTATTTTATTTTTACTTAGTATTCTCTCAGTTCCCCATTACTCCCCCTACCCATTAAAAAGGCAAGAAATACCAAACTCATTAAAATGCCCTTTGGATGAAAAATTTAAGTGCCAAAATGGATCACCTCTAAATGGGAGGCTCAAATTTTATTTGAGGTATAAGTGAATAAACTATTTTTTCTTTTTAAAACTTAAAAAATAATTTCATATATATTTAAAATCATTTAATTTTTCCTCCCATTGACCCCCCCCCCATTGAATAACTATGAAGGAAGGAAAGGTAGAGAGAGAAAGAAAGAAAGAAAGAAAGAAAGAAAGAAAGAAAGAAAGAAAGAAAGAAAGAAAGAAAGAAAGAAAGAAAGAAAGAAAGAAAGAAAGAAAGAAAGAAAGAAAGAAAGAAAGAAAGAAAGAAAGAAAGAAAGAAAGAAAGAAAGAAAGAAAAAAGAAAGAAAGAAAACTGCACAACAAATGGGCATAGTTGAGAGAAGTAAACATCCACATTGGCCTGATATTTGTCATTTTCAATCAATGAATTAACTCAGAGTTTAGGGAAGAGAAGGAAAGCCCTGCCCTCCACCCCCACACCCCACCCCCATTCAAAAAAGTTATGTCCATAGTGAGTAAAAATCCTGGCATATCCCATGAAACTGGAAAGGCTTTACTTAATGAGGGTTGGGATATATGTATATATCCCAACATAGTATATATAACACGAGGACCACAGCACATAAATCTGGAAAGATTCACTGTCAGAAGGTCAGCTACAAGTTGAAGATTTTTCCTCCATAACTATTCATGAAAATCTTTGATTAAGGCACAGGTTTTCATTCAATGTCAGTGGAGGCACAAGTACCCACATTGATAAAATTGAGAGTCTTTGAAGGATTGAAGTATTTAAGTGAGGAAGAGAGAAGAAGGAAAAGATCAAGAAGAAATGCCCAGACCTTTGTGATAGATCTGGCTAGAGGAAGTTTAGGAAAAGGAGGAGTCAGAGGTAATGTGGAGGTCCCTGGCCTGGGTTACTGAATGAAATCCAAAATATCAACAACCAAAAAAACCCCAACAAAACTGGACATGGAAACTAGTTTGAGGTAGGGAAGGTGATAAGTATGCTTTGAACATGCAGAGTTATAAGTGAGGATGAGGAGTTCAAAGTAGCAGCACTCTGTAGGCAGCTGGACATGGCAAAATTTTTAGCTTTGTTGAATTTCCAAAAACAAATTGCTCCTCCAACACCGAGGAACTAATCTTTCTCTTCCAATATGGATATAGCGCTGTACAGGTAGCTCCAAGTAGATAATCCTAGAATCAAAGTCTTAAACTTAGAGATCATTTTATCAAATCTAAGGTCATTGGATTTGGAGCCCATGGGTCTCCAACAAATCCAAAGATGGGTTTTAAAAAATCTGTACATTTGGATGGAAAAATTATATCTTTAGTTTGATATAATTGGTTTCCTTTGTAATCCTATATTTTATGCATTTAAAAACATAATTCTGAGAAAGGGTCCATAGACTTTACCAGACTGCCAAAGAGATTTATGAAAAAAAAAAATGATTAAGAAAGTCTGCTCTAGGCCATGGCTCTCACTTAGTAGATGAGGAAAGTGAGATGCAAAGAGAAGTATTTTTGAAGAACATGGGATAGAAAAGCCAGAGAAGGGCCAGAAATTCCCTGCTGAGTCCTGAGGATGTAAAGAGTTAATAAGAGTTAATAACCCACCCCACCTCTCTACTCCCAACACACACACACACACACACACACGCACACACACAACTGAAACAAGCTTGCCTTCTCCAAATTCTAGTTCTTCCCTAATCTCTACTTTAGCTGGACAGAGGACAGAGGCACTTTCCCTTCCTTTCCAGGCGGAAAGGAGCAATCAGGCCTATATCACAGGGCTGGCAGGAGGGGCAGGACACCCAGACAATCCAGCCTTCACCTCCTGGCTGGTTTGAGCTGGGGGGTTATAGCTTTGGGCATATGTTAGGCTTTCCAGCAACAGGGACATCCATCATCCCCCGCTCCCCCGCCCCACCCCTTTCTCATTTGAATTAGATTTTCAGCCTAATCAGGACCATTCCCCAGACCCAAACTCTGATTGTGAGCCCTCAGACCCCCTCCCCCAGTCCCCTCTTTTCAAGGTCTTTCTCCTTTGTAGCAAGGTTAGGGTCTATATGTCTTAACCATATGCCCCAAGTGAGGAATTCATTAGCATACATTATGCATTCATGAGTAACAAATGGGGCTGGGAGGTATTGCAATTCGGCTCAGCTGCTCCTTGACATGGGGCCTGGCAGGAGGGGTAATGGCCGGGAGGGAGAGTCTGGGTCCCAGCCAGACACACCTGCTTCCGCTAAGAGCAAAGACCAAGACGGATCTCACTCCTTTGCCATCCCCTACACACATACACATACGCATACAGACACACAGAGGGGCACAGAGGCACACACCCCGACACCCCCACGACTCCTCCTCCCTCTCACAGGGGGCTCGTGAATGCTTTTCACACACACACAGGGGGCTCGCGAATGCTTTTCGCCCTGACGGATGATTTGCAAGTTTTCCGCTGACAAGAGCGTCTGCCTGCGTGCGTGCGTGCGTGTGTTTCTGTCGCTTCATTTAACTCTACAACAGAAGATGATTATGGGGAGGGAAATGGCTGAATGCAGATCTTTATCCCCCTCATCTTCCCCCCTTCCAGCCCCCGTGTCTCCCTAGCTTCCCCGATTTGTCTTCCGTTCCCTACTCTAATATCAAAACACCAGTCTCTCTCCCACAATGCCCAGAGATACCTGCTATCTCCTTAAGCACTCAGGTACCCTCAGCCACTGTTTACTTGTTAACAGTACACTGTTAGTTGTCTACACGGTTGGAGGATTACAGAGGCGGAAAAGCCAGCCAGTCCCCATCCTTAAGCATAATTAGTATCTGATTGAGAGTTGTGGTCAAAATAAAGTCAAACAAATATTATGATTTTAACATAGTAACATTGGTTAATGTTCCAAAGCATCATGGTTAAGGAGCCCACTCACATTGCAGCGCATTTTCCTATCAGAGGAATGATCAGCAGCAGGGAAAGAGCCCTTAGTCCAAAATTCTATGCCATACCCTGATCTAAATAGATCAGCTCTTCTCATGATAATTCCACTTGGTAAAAATGCTGGGCTGGTAGGGGAGGGAGGAAGGAAGTATGGCAGAGGCCCTCACTGGCATTATTTAAGAGCCAGCGGTTCCACTAAAATAACAATCATCCATGATTTCCGGCTTTCCTCTGCATTCTGCAATGGGGGTAAAATTGTTAAGGTTATTGCTTTTATTATCTGCTGTAGGCGCAGAGGGGGGAAAGACACATTGATGGGGGTATTATCTCATTCAGTCCCACAGAGATTTATGAGTGCAGCAGTCATTAGCACAAATGGGAATGACTGTATAACACCCCTTCGTCCCTTCCCCCACCCCCTCTCTCTGAGCCACAGACTACATACATGCACATACTGAGGCTACACAAACTCATCTGACAAAGAGAGACTATACAAACACTGAGACTACACACATACAAATTACTGAAAAATTACACACATGAAAAGGGATACATATATGCACACATTGAAGGACTACACAGAGAATTCACAAATGGATGCTGAGAAGACAAAAGCATGCCCACAGAGAAACAATACACACAGGTAAAACCACGGGTAGAGATAACATTTTAATATGTGAAAGTTGACACACTGGGTTAACCATCTTTTAAATGTGTATTTCATGGGGATGGGGTAGGGTAGGCAACACATTCTTGACCTTCACATGAACAATACTGGAGGCTCCTAGTTGCAGTTGAGAGCCGGAGTGGTCCAAGTACCTGTGCACAGAGGGCCCCTCTACATCTGGTCATTGAATGACATAAGGAGCACCTGCTATGGCATTGTTCCAAGGAAAACCTTAGAGGACAGAGTTAAGGAACGATAATGCCCCCAACGACGCCCACAATAAAAGACATAATATATATGGCAAAACCCCTCAACATCCAATAATAATAAAGCCTGAAACATCAGCACAAAAATGATAATGATGGCACCAAGACAACAGTGATAATGACAACAGCAACTAACCCAGTAAAAGAGCTGAAATGACAATAACAACATCAAAGTAAGGGAAGTAACAAAGATGATCTCCTTTTGTTTGCTAGCATCCTTTGGCAAAACCCTCTCCTTGGGGAGAAAACAGAGAGAGAGGAATAATTACTTGATATTTAAAAAAAAAACATTTTGATGGTTTTGCCAAATCTGACCCAGTTAGGAGGAAATAGTGAATAGCAGAGTTTTTGTAAGCCTCTCTCAGTATCTCTATGATTACCTGTAGCAAATCCAGATGTTAGTCCCCCCCCCCCATCTTCAGTCCTCAAATTAGGGATTCAGTATGTATTTTCAAGCACAAATGATACAACAATAAGAGTAGTTATGAAGTTTAAAAATAATCCGTTGTCAGCCAAGCCATTCAGTGAACCAATTTTGTAGCTTAAGGGGTGTATGTGATAGCTTGACTATAATAAGTTTATGACAACTGATCAAGAGTGAAACAGTGGAGTGGAAGAGTCCTGGACTGAAAGTCAGAAGACCTGGATTCTTGTCCTGGCTCTACTCTAGTTATGGATGGTATTTTGGATAAAGTATAGGATTTGTAGGGCATCCAGATGGCACAGTAGAAAGAGCACCTGGGCCTGGAATCAAGACGACCTGAATTCAAATGTGACCTCAGGCTAGCTATATGACCCTGGGCAAATCACTTAACATTGTTTACCTCAGTTTCTTTACCTGTAAAATGAATTCGAGAAGAAAATGGCAAACCACTCCAGTATCTTTGCCAAGAAAACCTCAAATGGATTTTCATGAAGTGTTGGATATGATTAAATAATAGCAACAAATGGATTTGGAGTCAGGAAGACCTGAGTTCAAGACCTGAGACTCTGAGCAAGTCAGTTTCCTCATTTGTAAGATGGGGATAATAATAACACCTTCCTTACAAGGTTGTCATGAACATCAAATGAGTCAACAAGTGCTTTTCAAACCCTAAAGTACTATGTAAATGACAACTACTTTCTGACTTTGTTTCTGTCGCTTTCCATTTCTTGATCTCTGTTCCTCATTGGAGTACTCTTCTAGATCTAAAGCTGTTTGAGTGTAAAATATGTATGCTGTCTAACATCCAATAATGATCAACAAATTAATAAATTTTGCCTGTTTTAAGACTTCTTTTCTCAGTCTCAATTTAAAAAAATCTATTTAACTGATCTTTAGAACCTTTCGGGATAAATATATTACTTTGCAGGGCTCAACTTCTTTGTTCTATGTTCAATTTATTTGGTCAGTTATTATGATTATTATCATGCTCAATTGCTTTGATCTACAAACAGTGCCTAATGAAGGTATCAGTTAAACAATTAGATTGAGAACAGAAATGTCAAGTCAGGAACAATCTAAGAATTGACTGATTACTCTGTGGACACAACAATGAATTAACTTTAGCTAACATGGTATATGTACTAAGAGTTTCTGCTCTGTGATGAAAGTTCAGGGATCACAATAGTTTTTTTAGGAACCATGAGCTCAGAAAAATGAGAAATCACTGTGGTTTGAAGTAATCAGGGAAGGCTGCATGAAAGAGTAAGAATCTTATTTAGGCTTTGAAGGATGAGTATAGAAAGGAAGAAAGGCGTTCCAGGTTTGAGGGGGTAAGGTTGAGAACCAAGGTGGAGAGAGGTGGGAAATAGTTATGATTAGTCAGAAAAACAAAGAAGATGCTGAACTAACTGGAATCGAAGATGATTTAGGAGAATGGAAAGTTAGTTTATGCTCTGATTGTAGAAACCCTTAAATCCCAAGTCTAGAATTTGGATTTTATCCATAGGTAATAGGGAGCACTGAAGGCTTTTGAGCAGGGAAGTGGCATGATCAGAATGGTGCTTTAGAAAAATTGTTACTTTAATAAGTGCAATAGCTATAGTGTACAATTGGTATATTTAACCTCAGGTTCTTAAACTCTCTCTGTAGATGTGCCCTAGAGAATCTCCAATTTGTTGTGGGAAATAATCATCCATCAGATGTTTATAGTCCATAGCATTTTTACAACTATCATCTCCTTTAATCTCTATAACAATTCTGCCAAATAAGCTGGAATATTAAAATCGTCCATTTTATAGATAAAAAAATAGAGAGGGGAAGGATCTGCTCAAGGTTATATAGTGAGTTAGCAATATTGAATCAGAACTCATAATATATCCCAATTTGGTACTCTTCACTGCCTCACATTGCCATGTACCTGTTCTCTGTCATTTTGGTGATGACCTTCAGAAACGTGGTTAAGGAGGCTTACTATTCCACTGAAGCCTACAGTTAAATAAGTCTAGTAGCTCAGGAAACCTTCTCTTTATGAATCACATTATTGTAAATATGGTCCTTGCTGGGTTCATCCCCTCCCTTGCATCTTGCAGTTGGCTCAGAACTCAGAGAAGTACTAGACTAAAGAGGGAAAGAATCTATTCCTGGAGTTAGGGATGGGAGGGCCAAGTGGAAGTTGCATTTAGTGTTTGGGAAAAATCCATTGTTTGACTTTTAGTTTGGACCTGTGTGTGTTCAGGCCTTCTGGGCCCCTAGCCCAGCTCATACAGGTTGCAATGGATTCTCTCCATTAGTTTCAGGAATAATTGCTTTTCCTTCCTAGATTATTGACTGGATCACAGGATGAAGTGGCACTTCCTATGCCAGAGGCCCCAAATGGAGGCCAAGTCATCCCCTGCTCCCCAACATCCCCTGCTGACTTCTTGGCACCTAGGGCTCCTTCCCTACAGCTGAGAAGTCTTTCCTGATCTTCGGAAAACTTCCCAACAGAGACCACCTCACCTCCTTCAACCTGTCAAAGTCCTCAGTGCCTGGCAGAGTGGGCTGTGACTGTCAGATGGCCTCGCTGAACTGAACTCCTTGGATCCAGAAAGGGAAACAGCGTGAGGACCTCCTCCATGCCTGGCAAGCTGGCTGCGGAGCTCACTCCCATACGAGCCGTGTGGGGCCCCTCATTAACCACCTCACATCAAGAGCTGCCATGCTGCAAAATTAACTATTTCTTGCAGAAGGTTCCACAAAAGAACAGGGATACTAATGAGGTTAGTTAAAGGGTGGCCCTGTTTCATTAGCTTTTCTAGGCTAAGTCTGCCAGGGAGGAATGATCAAGAAGATTGCTTTTTTTTTTAATTACTCTGTTAATTGATATAAAACAAAAAGGACGCAGATTAGTTGCATGCAATTAGCAAATTAATTCTTGGCAATTACAGACTTAATAATGGAGTGGCTTTGCTGCAGCTTGTCGAGTTCTGTAGTTTATTGATTGTGTTTATGGGCAGAGTGATTGACACGGAAGATGTTCAAGTTGAAGGATAGATGGGGATACAGGTCTAGGTCTAGGTTCCAGAGTCTCTTGGGTTCTAAAAGGGAAGTTTATGGTAATGCTGCCAGACTGAGTACTAAGCACTCAAAGCAAGAATCTTAAGACTAAGTAGTACTCTTAATAAGACTCAATAAGAACTTAACAAGAACCTTAATACTTAAAACTTAATAATGAGTGTTGTTTCTCCAAGTTGCTTGCTGAAGGCCTCCAGCCAGGGTGATGATAAGTGATGTCAGGTCTAGGTTACAGCTAATTTTCCATTTATATCATAGACCTTGAGGACCTAGTTCTAAATTCTCCTGCCAAATATCACTCATGGGAATGAAGGTGGGGAGGCAGGAGCATGACCAGCTCCATTAAGAGGTAATGAAGGGTTTTTTTGTCTGTTTTAACATCAATTTGTTTGTGCCTCTGGCTAGATTTGGCTTCAGGTAACTGCAACTCCTTTGGAAGTCAATATGTCCCTGGATGAAGGGGAGCCATTTGGCACTGTAGGCTCAGATATCAGACAGCCAAAGACTGGAAATTCCTGTGACAAGGATTCTAATAATCATTGTGGATACAGACTGATTTCTCCATCAGTCTGCACACAAATACTAATGGGTGGGGTAGAATTGATATTTATTGGATTTAGGATGATGGTTTTATTTTAAAGGCTACTCATGAACAATAGCCTCCATTATTATTTTTTTTTCAGTCTGGATCTTCTTAGCTTAACCAGGCTAGGAATACAATAGCCATTCATTGACCCAATTCAAAAATACAGAAGTTTTAACCTGTTCCATTTTTTCTAAGGTTCACTCCTTCTTAGGTAACCTCATTGTTCTCAACCCCCAGGAGCTTGTCATGTTGGTACCAGACTTAGTATGGATAGTCAATTGGTTTGAACTCTGTTTTATCTCTAAACTTCCAAACTCAAGCAATCCACTAGTCTTAGCCTCTCCAGTAGCAGGGACTAAAGACATGTGACTATTTTCCATATCTAGAGCTACTAATGGTACCATTTCCTGTAGCTGAAAAGAAAAGAGTTAAGAAAAATACCCCTTTTAAACCACAAAGGATAGGAAAATGAGTCAATTTCTAGAATGACCTATTTCTGGCATAGGGGAACCCATTCAGTTCATCCTCTGTCCTTTCACCCCGTTTCCCATTAACAATATTCTTGCCATCCTGGTCAATATCATATTATTTCAGAAAATGGATGCCACAATCTCCAATTCCAAAAAAATTTATCTTGGTGCCCTTCAAAGAGGCAGTATGGGGTAGCAATAAGAGGGCTGGATTTAGTGTCATCAGACCTGGACTCTAGAACCAGTTCTACCACTAATTAGCTACATGACTTTAAACAAATAATTTAACCTGTCAGAGCCTCTGTATCCTCATCTATAACATGAAGTAGTTACTGTACTGAGGTTCTTTCTATTTCTGAATCCTGGGATCCTTAATAATGATACTACTATAAATCTTCTGTTCCTTTCAATTGATATCCACAAACATTTATTAAGATGCTATCGTAAAAAGAACATTGTGGTGGGTACTGGGAATATGAAAACAGAAATGTAATGTTCCACGTCCTCAAGCGACTTACATTCCATAGAGGAATAATTTGGTAGATAGGAAGAAAACTTACCAAATACAAGGACCCAAACATATTTCAAGATGAAGATGCCATGTGAAGTGAGCTTTGAAACAAGTGAGGGATTCAAAGAGTTAGATATTAATAAAACTAATGGGGGAAGCTCAGTGGCTTACTGTATGGATATGTGATGTTAAGACAGTCAGTTAACTCCAATTGACTAGCCCTACTGCTCTTCTGCCTTGGAACTGATACTTAATATCAATTCTAAGATAGAAGGAAAGGATTCAAAAAACAAAACCAAAATAAATAGCTAATGATCATGCCATACTTTAGGATTTTCAAAGCATTTTTCATATATTGGATCCTCCTTTTGAAGACATAAGGAAGGCGTACATTTTAGGTATGGGGGACAACCTTTGCAAAGGCATGAAGGTAAAAGATAAAATGTTAGTATCAGGAACCACCAAGAAGATCAATTTGCTTAGAATTCAGAATGTTTGAAGATGAGAATTATAAATAAATCTAAAATGGTAGGGGAGCCATATTGTAGAGGGCTTTAGCTATTATGCTGAAGAATTAATATTTATCTTAGAAGTTTGAGGAGAATCAATCATGAGGTCAGCTCTATGTTTTAGAAATATTAATTTGGCAGTGATATGGAGGAAGAATTGAAGAGAGGAGAGACTAGAAGCAAAGCAATCATTTAAGAAGATATGACCATAGAAAGGATCTAAAGACTTAATCAGAGATACTAGTCATGTAAGTAAATAGAAAAGAATGGATGGGAGAGACAATATTGATATAGAATCAACATATGACAACTGATTAATTATTGGAATGAGGGATTAGAGATAGATAAGACCCATGAATAACCTTGAGATTGTGAAACTGAGTTGATGGAAAGATTGTGTACCTTCAACAGAAGAAAGGAAATTTGGAGGAAAAGTAACTTCAGGTAAGAAGGTGATTTCTGTTGTGAATATGTTGCATTTGAGATACCAATGGGGCATCCATTAGAGATATCCAATAGGAAGTTGGCAATCCATGACTATTGTATGGGAGAGAGACTTGGGCTGAATATATGGATTTGGAGAGTCAGGTTATAGAGATGAAAACTAAACTCATGAGAAATTATAAGATCATAAAAAAAGAGGAATGTAGAGAAAAGAAGGCTGATAACAGAGTCTTAAGGGATATTCACTATTAGTAGGTGGAAGTCGCGTGATGATCCAGCAAAGCCACTAAGAAGAAATCGTCTAACATTGGAGAAAAATAAGAAGTGAGTATGAAAGCAAAAAGAAGAGAGGGAATAGTGCCCTGTCTACAGCAAATGAAATCAAATTGGATAATGATTGAGAAAAGGTCATTGGATTTGGCAATTAAGAAATCACTGGTAACCTTGCAGAAACCAGTTTCATATGACTGATGTATTTAAAAGTCAAATATGAAAGGAGCTAAAAAGTGAACAGGAGATGAGAAAATAGTGGCAATGAGCCTAGATGAGTTCCCCAACCCTGATTCCCCATAGGGCTTTGGCTGTGAAAGAGTAAAAAGATTATGGTATTATAACAATAAAGAAACCATAAAGAAAGGTCTAAGAAAACAGAAGGGTCATATCTTCATCAAATAATTTTTTTATAAAGAAAAGGGAGAGAGAATAGGAGATGAAGTTAAAGAGTTTTGTTTTATGGTGTTTGAAGAAGAATGAGTTGATGATGAATGGTCTCAATTTTCTTGTAGGATCATAGAATTAGAATTGGAAGGAACTTCAGAGGTTATCTAGTCTGACTGCCCCATTTTACAAATAGGGAAACTAAGACTCAGAAAAACTGCATGACAAGACTAAGTCAGACAGGTGTTAAGTGTACAAGATAGGATTTGAATCTAGGTCCTCTAATTGCAATGCCAGTGTTCATTGCACTGTATTGTGCTGCCTCATCCCTGTGGTTAGTTTAGATAGAGTAATACTTGGGGGAGAGAACATAATATAATGGAAACACAACTAGACTAGGAGATAAGAGATCCAGGTTCAAATTCTTATTTTGCTTCTTACTAACTGAGTTATCATGGGCAAGTCATTTCATTTCCCTTTTGGTTCAGTTTCTAAATATATAAAATAGGGGAGGGAGAATGGTTGAAGAAGTTAATAAAAAAAAGTACCCAAGGTTATTTCTAACCCAAGGTAGAACCTATTCTATGCCTATGGATACTTTTTGGTGTCTGATTTTCTCAATATGGTTTCCATAGCTACCAACTCAAATTTCCTATGAGTGCTAATTAAAAATCCCAATATCATTTCATTCAGTTCTCTACTATTCTTTTGGCCATGTTATTCATTTTCCACCTGTCGTAGTTTTCTCAGGTATTTCTTTCCCTTTTCTCTAAGTCTTCACACTGTCCCAAGAAGATGGTTGCTAAAGTTTAAAAAATTAAAAATAATGTTTAAAAATTAGAAACCATCTAGTTCTACCCCCACCCTTTATATTTCTGTTAAAGAAAGGTTTATGAAGCAAGGCAAGAAATTATTCTTACTCCTAGGTTATAAAGATAAAAAATAGCACTGTTCCTGCTTTCAAGGAACTTAAGGGGATCAAATCAGGGTGAACAGAATGTGGAGGAGGCTAGAAACGGTGGCATTTGGAGAATAGTTAAAGGAACAGGGGTCAATCAGTCAATAAACATTTATTAAGCACTTACTATGTGCTGTGCATTGTGATCAGAAGTGGGTGTGCAAAAAGAGGCAAAAGAGTCTTTGCCCTAAACAAATACAGACAAACCAGCTATAGACAGGATAAATGGGAGGTAAGTAAAAAGGCTTCCTATAGAAGGTAAGATTTTGGTAGGAACTTAAAGAAAGCTAAGGAAGCCAGTGGGCAGAGGTGAAGAGGGAGAGCTTTCTTGGCATGGAAGAGAGACAGAGAAAATGACCCAGCCAAGAGATGGAGTGTTTTGTTCATGAAACAGCAAGGAGGCCAGTGTCATTGGATCAAAGAGTATAAAGAGAAAAGAAACCTGGAAAGGTGAGAGGGGACTAGGTTATAGGAAAGGTTGGCAATCCCAGAGGATTCTGTATTTGATCCTGGAGGTAATAGGGGGCCAGTAAAGTTTATTTAGTGGGGGAGAGGATATAATCACAGAGAAGACTTAATGGTGTACATTAAAGCTGTCTTCAACTATTTAAATAGGCACCAAGCATTAAGAGATGGGTTAGATTTGTTTTCTTTTGCATTGAAGATCAGAACTAGAAGGAATGGAGTTGAGGAGGGAAGGGGGAAGATTTGTAAAGATTTTAATCAATCATTCTGTAAGTAACTACTATGTCCCAGGCACTGTACTAGGTACCAGGGATATGGATACAAAGACAAAAATGGAAGTTGTTTTTTTTTTTTACTTTAAGGTATTTAGATTTTAACAACCAGATACAAGAAAAAAAAACTTCCTAACAGTTAAAATTGTCCCCAAAGTTGTAAGCACCAATAATGAATTCCTCATCACTGGAAGTGATGCTTAAAGAAGTAGACACTAGAAGATAATGTCCTCTCATAAATATAATAAATGGGATTTTTATTTGAGTACGGGCTAAGGGAGAAGACCTTCAATAGAAGTTAGGCTAGAGGGGTAGCTAGGTGACTCAGTAGAGAGAGAGCCAAGTGTAGAGACAGGAGGTCCTGGGTCCAAATGTGACCCTGGAAAGGTCACTTGACCCCAATTACCTAGTCTTTACTGCTCTTCTGCCTTGGAACCAATACACAGTATTGATTCTAAGATGAAAGTAAAGGTTTAAAAAAGAAGAAATTAGAATGCTCAAGATCCCTTTGAACTTGGGGATTCTGTATTTTTCTGAGGAGAAGCCTCTCAAAACTCAGACCCTAGACCTGGACTCCTGAGCTAGTCTTTTAAGACAGTTTAGGTTCAAGGGGAAGATGGGGAAAGGAATAGTTGTGAATAGAGACTTGAAGGTTGAATTATTTTGGACTGAATTAAATTGAAGAGAAGTCACTTGGAGCTAGTCAGATTCTAAATATTGATCCTACTGGTGAAGAAAGTATGTGTCCTTTCTGCTTTCTGGAACATATTCATATACATCTGTGTTTTTACTTCACAATAAAGAAATAGAAGCTTTTCACACACACACACACACCTCACCACCACTACCACCATCACCACTACCACCACCACCAACATTCTTCCCAACCTGAAGGATTTACAGATGCATTTTCACTGAGAACTAAAAAACAATTGAAAATCAAATGCCTGCCTAGTGGGACACCTCAAAGCTGTAAATTACACTGTGTGTGTGTATGTGTGTGTGTGTTCATGATCACACCAAGGGTGGTTTATTTCCATTAAAGTCAGGCTTCTCTACTCACAGACAAAGCATTAAGGATTTAGGCCATTAGGAGAAATCATCTATGCAAATGGCCAAGCCATAGTGAGTTGGGTTGGGGCAGGAATTATTTTTATTCAGCCTGAGCTGAAATCTAAAATGTACAATTCATTCATTAGGGTTTTAAAAGCTCTAGATTTGCATATCACATGCTGGGCAGAGTGAAATGTGAAGCCATCCATCTCTGGAAAGGGATTCTTTTCCTTGTGGCTTAGTTGATCTTTAGGGATGAACTATGTTCACCCTACCCCTGCCCAAGGGTAGTACTTATAGCATTCTGCAATTTCCCTGAGTCTTCCAGAGTCCTAGCTGAAGTCTACTAGGCTGTGGTCTGTTCTTGTCAGACCTGTGCTCAAAACTTTTTTAGTCCAGTAGGAACTGACCAAGATTGTGTTCTTCTTGCATAACCTTGAAAATCCCGGGTCACCTCCACAATGACACATTGAGAAGAGAAGAGTTTCTAAGAGGTAGCATGGTACAGTAGAAAAAACACAGGGTTTAGAATTTGAAGACCTATGTTTAAAACCCATCTCTGCTCCCTGATTATCTGTGTGACCTTAACTTCCCTAGTTTCTACATCTGTAAAATTAAATGACTGGATTAGGTCACTTTGAAGGTCTCTTTCATCTCTAAATCTATAATCTAGTTGGTGGTACTATGCTTTTTCATGAAGTTAAAAGATATTTGTGTAATAGTCAGAGATATCTGTCCTCTGCTGTTAAATGATGAAATTCTGAGAAGGGTGCATTATCATTTTGAGATCATCCCAATGAAGAGGAAGATTTTAACAGGTAGAGATGAGGAAGAATTTCATGCCAATTATGGGGGAAGAACTCAAAAAATACACAGAAGTAGCAAATAGCACTCTGAATTTAGAGACCTATTAGTAGTAAAATTTGACCACTATACATAATGAGAATGATGTGAAATAAGGCTAGAAAGGTAAATTGGAGCCACATCATGGAAAACATTAAATGCCAGGCCTGGGAGTTTTTCATTTTTCCTTCTAACAATAGAAAACCACAGAAGGTTTTTGAGTAGGAGAGTGACATAGCCAGACCTTTGTCTTAAGAAGATTATTTTGCCATCTGGGTCAAGGATGAAATGGATGGGAGGAATGTGGGGCAGGGCATAGGGAAAGGGGTTAGGAAACTTTTTCAATCACCTGTAGAAGAGGCCATAAGCATGGAACAGAAGTTGCAGTCAAGTTGATCTAAAGAAAAAGACAGAGTCAAGAGATATTGTGGAAGTAGATTTGATAGTTGGCATTTGATTAGATGTAAGAGAAAGGGAAGAATTAAAGATGATTCTGACTGATGATTCTAAATGCTAGATCATGTATTTCTATTTCAACATGACTGGAGAACTCTAATAAGAATAATGATAGCTAGCATTTATATAGCACCTACTATGTACCAGATCCTGTATTAATTAGGAGGGCTTGCAGTATTTCAGGACTATAGTCATTTGACATAATGTTATCCATAACATTTGGGTATCTTAGCCTTTAGATTTGTCCTGGGTGAGTTTGGTAACCTTAGAATGGAGACCTGCTGCTCAACACCAAATCAAAAGATCAAAGAATTGGCAAGAACCCTAGAGATCACCTAGTCTAACTTTTGCTATGGTTGGTGACATTCCTAGTTACATTTTCCTTTTTAGTCTTTTCTGAGAGGTGTCAGTTACAGTTCCACTGTGTGTGTTGAGACTGGTAAACAGGAGTGGGCAAGATAGCAGGTTTCCCTAATACACTACCTTGGTTGTTCCCTAGATCCTTTTCTGTGTTATCTTTGTTGTCTCCAGGTAAGTCATGTGGCCTTCCCTAAATCAAAGGGCTCATTGCTCTCTGATTCCTCTGCAAAGCCCTATTTGGTTCCAGCAGAGGATTCAATGAATGAAAATCTCCTCTATAACCTTTTTTGACAGGTGGATATTCAACTTCTTCTTAAAGAATTCCAGTGTTGGGAAACTCATTATTTTCTCATGTAACCCTCAGCTCTAATTGTTAGGAAGTTTCTCCTTATATTAGGTTGAAACTGACCTCTGTAAAACATCTAGTTATGGCTCCTCATCCTACCCTCTGGGGGAAGGTGGAATAAATTTAAACTCTCTTACTCATGATAGGCTTAAATATTTGAAGAGAGTGATTGGGCTATCTTCAGGCTTTATGTTCCCAGTTCCATCAACCATTCTTCTATTCTTGTTCCTCTTTTAGCCCCTTTGCCATCTTGGTTACCCTTCTCTGAGTAAGTTCCAGTTAGTCAATGAGCTTCTTAAATTTGGTGCTCAAAACTGAACATAATACTCTAGATGTATACTAACCAGAGCAGAGGAGCCAGAGAGAGCCATGATAACCTCACTTGTTTTGGTCTGTCTTTTTTTTCTTTGCCTAAAAAATCCAGTAGGCAAATGGACAAATTCAGCACAAAGTAATTAGCCCTAGATAACTTATCAGGTCCAAGATCTCAGATCTTTATCTAATCTTCTGAATCTGTTCATTTAAAAATATTTTGGAGGCTTTATCTTTTAGGCTAATTGGATTAATGATAATAACAATAACTATCCTTTATATATAGCACTTTGCATTTATTTTTACATTTGATTCTCCCAACAATCCTATGTAGTTCAGTGCTATTGTTATCCACATTTCCCAAGACAAGTTAAATGCTATGCTCAGGGTCTCACACACACAGCCACCAACTGTCAGAAGCAGGATTTGAAATGAAGTCAACCACATTCCAGGACTAGTATTCTATCCACTATGTCACCTAGCTGTCCTAGCAAAGTTAGAGTGTATTCGTGCCTTAAGCCTGTGCATGGCCCCAAGTTTTGTGGCCCCAGCTTTTCTAAAGGGAGTAGATCAGTTCATTTCTTAACTCTCATTTCAATTCCATGGAGTCCTGGCCTCTGGCTCCATTTGAAATTCTGTCTTTCTCCACCACCACCCCCTTACTTTTTTAAACAAGACATCTTGTTTATTTTTCCTCTCCCCCCACCCCCTATTACTGCAGCTGCTTCTCCTGCTGGTGCAGTGTTGCTGACTGCCAGGGAAATGTTTTCCTTCCATTTTATTGTAATTTATTGCATTTAAAAAAATCTTTATGGGCTCAGGCCCTTTTGGTTCTGTTTAGTAAAATAAAGAAGGGCCAGAGGAGAATAATGCAGAAATACACTGACTTATAGAAATAGAGTAAATGATCCTTGAGTTGTGTCTCAGAAAAAGAAGTGTATACAAGCCAGGAGAAATGTTTTGAATGGTCCTAAGTTAGAAAGAAAGGCATCCAGAGAGCAGTCAGGCTCAGGATTTGACAGTTGTCAATTTCACTGTCACCCCACTTGCCCATTACTCTGATGACACTACTACCTTTCTAGTTAACCTAGATTCATGCACAAGAGGCAGTATGGTGCACAAGAGGCAGTATATGGTGCAATGGGAAGAACTAGACTTGGAGTCAACAGATCTCAGTTCAATACCAGCTCTGCCATATGCTATCTTGGTGACCTTGGACAAGTCACTTAACTCAAGTTCAAGGGGGATGGCCTCTAAGTTTCCTTTCAGTTCTTAGTTTATGTTTTTTTTTTTTAACCCTCAGAAGAATGGTTAGGGTAGCCAATGGGGGTTTAGTGACTTGCCCAGGGTCACACAGCTGGGAAGTGTCTGAGGCCAGATTTGAACCTAGGACCTTCCATCTCTAGGCCTGGCTCTCAATCCACTGAGCTACCAAGCTGCCCTGCCCCACTTAATCACAGATTTATCAGTTCTATCACAGATTTAATGGTAAAAGGGATTTTAAGAGATAATCTAATCTTGCCCCTTTGGATTACAGATGTAGAAACTGAAGTTCATAGTGATGAGACCACCTCCTTTTTGTTCATATATGTCCTTGATAATTTCTGTTATACAATTTTTCACACATATGTCATTATTATAGTATAGCCATGTGCTGGTGAACCTATGGCATGCATACTAGATCATGCCAGAGGGGGCTGCTCCCTTCCCCCTCACCATGCATGCCTGAGGACATTTCTCCCATCACCTGTCCCTCTGCCCAGAAGCTCAATGAGAGTGCTTTCTCCCTTCCCTGTCTGGGGTAAGGGGGTGAGAATTGCAGTTTCAGCACTTCAGTCTCTAAAAGGTTTGCCATCACTGCTACCACCTATTTAAACCCTATTTACTTCTATTGATTTTTAAAGTCTCACATATAATTTGGAATATTCTGAAATTGTGGTGTTTTATGATTTAAAATCATAACCCTCACTGGGAATATATTGACAATAGAAAAATGGGGTCTTCTGAAAAATACTATACAATTTTCTATATGAAACCCAACCCAATCTCCTCTTTTTGCTATTTAACT
The DNA here is from genome assembly GCF_027887165.1 of Monodelphis domestica. Taxonomy (NCBI): domain Eukaryota; kingdom Metazoa; phylum Chordata; class Mammalia; order Didelphimorphia; family Didelphidae; genus Monodelphis; species Monodelphis domestica. Next base: position 482,841,224 of record NC_077227.1, read on the forward strand.
CTGAACTCAGTTTATCTAACTGCAATGTCTGTTAGATGTTTCTGTACTAGTGGAATAGCTTGAGGGACTGTCCATTCAACTGTATGGTGTAACCTGAATAAAATGAATTATTCATCCATTTTGTTTTTCCTATGTGAATTCCTAGGTCCATCTCTTTTGAGGGATAATGGAAATCATTGAGGATATCTGGTAGTATTTCAAGATTAAAGTCAATTGATATAACATTATCCATAAACAAATGTTATCCAAAAAAAATCTAGAGAACTTCATCATACATTTTATAAATATTTGTTGAATAGAATAATTCTCCTAATCTAAACTTCTTAACTCTCTACCAGTCTTCTTCAGTTCTCAAATGGGCTAATGCCTTCTTAATTTTCCCTTACTCTCCAACCCTCTTATTTCACTCAAGCCAGGCCATCATATTCATTATTCCCTACCCCTCAATGATTCTTACTTCTCTTCTCCAAATCTTACCTGTCTTTCAAATTTCAGCTGAAGCCTCATTTATTTCATGAAATCTTTTCTAACTACACAATCAGACATTGGAAGAAGTTTTAGAGACCATCCAAATTCAACACTATAATTTTTTAATTGAGAAAGTGATAGACGATAAAGAAGTAATTTATCCAAAGTCACATAGCAAGGGTTCTCTCTTTTCTCCAAATTTCTATAGTGCTTATTTCTGACAAAATAGAATTTAGAATTTGACTCTTTACCACCACTTGGTTTCTCAGAGCCTTGGATACACTGGTCCCATTATATCCTTCTAGGTCTAACACCCCTTACCTCTTCTAAGGTCCTCTCATGTCTAGCTTTGCTTCATGCTGGTTTCACATTATTTCCCATCAGCATGTGAAGATCAGAATGATCAGAAGAGAACAATTTGTTGCAACAACCATGAAGACAACTGAAGCAGGCTCTGTGGAGTGACTTAGAGCTTGGTCAGACATTAAAGATGTCAGGGTTGTCCATTGAATCCTGACCCACTGCAGGATTCTCACTTTTGTCTTGCCACTGGATTTTGACCACTCTAGAAAAGAGAACGAGGCTGATGACTATATGCAACTCTGTCTCACTGAAATCCAATTCACACACAAGTCAAGACATCACCCATGATGCCAGTGGAACTCTTAGAAAAAGATAAACACACAACAACAGTGTACTTGATACCACATTGTTCTTATTTACTCCTATTTACATGCTGATTTCAAGTTGCTCCCTTGGAAGTCTTATCTCCCCAGGGAGACTATAAACTTCTTAAGGGTAGTGCTTCAATTTCTTGCTTTTCCTCAAACTTCATGTTGTATCTAAGATCAGACTATATACATACATACACCTACCTATGTAGGTATTAAATACATTCTTTGGGAAAGGAAGAGATGCAAAGATACTAGAGCAGGAAAGGACCAGAAAAATGTCATAGTCTGGGCTCCTCACTTTACAGAGGAGGAAACTGATACCACAAAAGGTTATATGTCTTGGCTAAGGACAGAACATGTGCCAGTGGTACTGCTGGGAGCAGGATTATGGATTTTGAGTTTAAGGGACCTTAGAAACCATGTAACCCAAGGCCCTCACTTGACAAATGAAGAAACAGAAGAACAGAGAGAGGAAGTCACTTGCCCAAAGTCACTCAAGTAGTAAGTAGTAGGAAATGAATTTGAACCCAAGACTTCCTGCTGCAAAACTTAAGTGTACTTTTTATAATATCACATGGCCAATCTAGGATTTAGCATTTCTGATCCCCATGTTAGAGGGGTGGGGGAAGAAAGGGCAAGCTGAAGAAAGAGGAAAGGAAGAAAAAATGAAGGAAAAATTAGCACCCAGGATACCAGCCTAGGCCTTAGACTTGGCAAGTATCCCAGGGGATCATTACCTGTCCTTTAGCATGTGATCACTTTGAACTCTCCTTGAAGTCTGTCTCCTTGAAAGATGTGAGCTCCCTGTTTTGGGGTCTGTGTCTCACAGTGATTAGCACAAGCAGCTCAAGCCCACTACCTCATCAACAAATGGCATATGGCGTCTGGGGTCTGATGCCCCTGACCCTGGAATGGAGTGAATTGAGCTCCTTCCACTGTGGCTCACAACCCATAAAGAATTTCCTATGACAACAGGGTGGTGTATTAGGCCAGAAAGGCCTTCTAATTCCTTGCCTTTCTTAGGCTTGTACAGATAAAGGGATTCAACTAGTCACAGGATTCATTACTGGCTAAGCTAAGCCTTCCCTGTTCCAGACAGGAAGTGGGTAACAAGGCCCATGACAGATGTGACAGCTAATGGAGCTTTAGTGCCCTAACAAGCAATTATTCTTGGATACTATGGTATTCTTTATGATACTACCTCCATCTCCAGCCTTAGTTACTTCTCTACTATGAACACTTATCAAAGCAAGGCAAGGCAAGTCAATGAACATTTATTAGGGCATACTATGGACTCAGCACTGGGGATTTAAATACAAACAAAAAGAAAGCAGAAAAGAGAGTCCTTGCCCTCAAGGATCTTACATTCTATTAGGGAGAAATAACACACACAAGAACTGAAAGGTGGGAAGGAGGCATCTACATGGGTTTGGCCAGCTGGGCCCTTCCCCAGAACATAGGCACTGAAAGGAACTACCCATTGGGAGAAGGCCAGCATGGTGGAGAGATGTTCCATGATATAAAGGCCAGAGGGATGATTGAGGTTTCTAGATAAGGGAATCAAAGGCACTCAGTGATGTTGCAGGGTGAGATGGCAGCTGAGGCATGATGTCAAAGTCTGGAAAGTCAGATACAGAGACAGGAGAGGACTATTTAGAACAGTGAACTTTGGGTCCTTTGGTAAAAGCTGTCTTCCTGGACTAAAAAGAGTATGATCCTTGCTCTGTGTCCAAACCAAAACCTGCTCTTTTCCAGCCTCAAAGCTTTTTGTTTCAGTTTACTCATGCTTAGAATGTCTTATCCATATTTTGAAGCTCAACTCTAAACCCTCCCCTTTCAGAAAGCCTTCCCCAATGCCCACTGACAATAATGGCCTTTTCCTTTTTTGGACCTCAAAAAGGACTTTGTATCTTTCTTGTGCTATCTATCTTGTAATATTGTGTATAATACTTATATGTGTTTGTTATTTTATCTCCCAATTAGCATGGGATCTCCATGAAGTCAGGAACCTAGTCTTATCTAAGCTTTGCATCTCTCTTTATGCCTAGCAAATGACTCTGCAAGATCCTCCATTCTAGGGGCTACATGGTTCCAGTGGAAAGTTGAATTTGAACTCAGAGGGCCAAGTTGTGAATCCCTGATCTTCTGCTTAATTTGTAGAGCATTTCAAGGTTTGTAAAGTAATGCATATACATACATACATGTATATATATATATATATATAATTTAATCTCATTCTCATAGCAACCCTGTGAATTATATATTAATTATTATTATTAGCCCTATTTTCATAGGGGGAAGTGAAAGCTGAGTTATGTGGTTTCCTTGGGTCATGCAACTTGTGTCTAAGTCGTTTTTAAGCACTTAGTGTATAATTTATGATTCAGATTCAGATCTTCCTGCCTCCAGGTCCAGAACTCAAGCCACTGTACCTTGCTGCGTGTACATATTAAATAAGTAACCTCAACCAGATTATTTCCTTTCTTAGCACCTCAGTTTCCTCATTTGTAAAATGAGGGGGAATGGACTGGATAATATTTAAGATTCTTGGCTACTTTTAGAACTTCTATGATACCTTATAACATAAAGTAGGTTAGGATGATCCCAAAGTATTCTGGGAGGGTGAAGGATGACAGCAATAGACTGAATAGAGAGGGGGAGTATCTGGCTACTCAGTCTTTAAAGGTGCAATTCCATTCCACAAAAACAAGACCAGCCACCTTGACATTCAACCCTTTGAAGCTTGTTTACAGGTGTTTCTCCAAGTTCATATGGATCTTAGGGAGTTCCTAGGACCTTGCATACCGTCCAGTCTAACACAGCCCTTTTATACAAGAGGAATCAATGGTGAACTGATTTGCCCAAGGTCACAAATGTAACTAGTGATAGAGTTGAGATTTGAAATCAAGTACGCTGACTCCAAATGTTCCTACTATACTATGCTTCTCTCCTAAAGTTTGTCTAAAAATGTTCTATTTCTTTTTCTTCCTTTGTATCTGCTACCAATTCACATCACTTCATCTCAAGGAATTAAATGGAAACTTTGGTATTTGTGTAACTCTGGGCACATTACCGCATGACTCTGAGCCTCAGTTTTTGTTTTTGCTTTTTTTGTCTGTAAAATAAAACTTTGCTGCCTCACATGGCTGAACAAATAAGAATAACCTATGTGGAATATCATTGTTACCACAGTGCTAATCTGGAATCCATATAAATGCTAGCTAATATTATTCTTTCTTTGAATGTGCAGTGTTATTTTTTCTAATTAATTTTTATTTTTTCTACCTCCCAATCCTCTCCCAGTTGAACAGGAAGGAAGGAAGGAAGGAAGGAATCCTTAAATAAATTTGGCTAGTCCAGCAAACCAATTCCCACAATGGAATATTCAGAAAGTCTCATCTTGCCTTAAAATACATCATCTCCTTATTAAGAAATAGATATGCTTTAGTTCATACAAATCATGATTTGTTATTGTGTTATTTGGATTTTTAAAGCTTTGGTTCATAAAAATCATGAATTGTTATCATGTTGTTTGGATTTTTAATAGTCTTTCAAAAAATTTTTATGTTGTCATTGTATAAATTGCTTTTCTAGTTCTGCTCACTTCATTCTTCACAGAGGTAGCAAGACAGATGATGAAGATGACTGGACTCCTCTCTGTAGGAATTGCTTCTCCAGTAATGAGTGTTGGGCTAGGCTGGAAGCAGGACTGTCTAGTGGGTACTACTTCTCCCATACTTCTCCCATAGTTCCTGTGCCTCTCTGCCTCTATATAGCAGCTGGTCAGTAGCTGTTGCTGGTGATGATGAGGAAGATGGGCTCCCTCTCCACATGACTTCTCTCAATGACAGCTGTGAGAGTTGGGATGGAAGCAGATTGGGGGTTTGAGAGGCAGCACTATGCCAAAGGCTGTTTGACTCTTTGTTGGGACTTTGACTATGTCCATCAAAGTCTAATGAGGGATGGTGGTCAAGGTAGTAGTGCTGGTTTGACTTGTCTGGAACTTGCTGGCTCCCGACTCTCCTTCCTTGCTTCTTTAACTAGACTGACTTTTGTCCTGTGATAGTGGCGGTTAGTTGGCAGAGGGGGTTTCAACAGTGGAGATTTCATATACCTATGAAATCACAGGTACAGTTCTATTCCCTAACAAATTATTAGTAATTATTCTCCCACTAAAGCCCTACTCTGATGCCTCATTGTGGTGTGTAGGTGAACACAAGTTCTTGAAAACTATGTCCATGGAATGTGGGCTTTCCCAGGCCCTACCAAGGTGGGAAAATGTCAGAAAAAAGTATCTATCTGCTCTACAAGAAATGAACTAGCCAAGTTTAGGCTCATCACCAGAAGGATGACCATCAGGTGATACATTCATTCTCCATAACTCACACAATGATCTATTGCAATGGAAACAATCTATACTGGCATAGGGAGTATCCACACTGACAAATGATCTTTCAAAGTATTTGAAGAAACTCCCTCCTCACTTCTTCCCATCTCCTAATCTGGAATAAATTCCAGTCTGTTGTCTTTACTTCTTACAATACTTATGGCCAAAGCCTCACAGACAAGAAAGTAGCAGCAAGAATAGGAGCAGGAGCAGAAGCAGGAGCAGCAGTAGTAAAAGCAGTAGTTGTAGAATTAGTAGTAGTAGTAGTAGTAGTAGTAGTAGTAGTAGTAGTAGTAGTAGTAGTAGTAGTAACAATATTAACTGACTTTTACATTATAGTTTCAAGTCTGCAAAGCATTTTACATCTGGTCTTTTACTTGAACTTCATCATAACCCTATGAGTCAATACAAAGTTAGGATCACAAAAGTAAATGCCTTGTTCCTGATGACACATTTATAGTTAGAGGTGAAGTCTGAAACTAAGTCTGCCCCATGTTATAAAGTTGCAAGTTAAGTTTTTAGGGTTGGGTGGGACATTAGCTATTATCAAGATTTCTAAAATGTCAAGTCTAGAAAGGTCTCATAGGGCATTTGGTATAATTCTTTGGTTTATAGATGAAAGAATTTAGGTTAACCCAAAAGAGATTAGTCCCCATATCCTGGAAACTCAGCAACCAAAGCTCTGCGCCAGGCTATGATCTCTAATTGTTTAGTATGTAGGAGGCTTTTCTCCCTAGTTAAATTGAGCTCCTCGAGAGTGCTCCTTTTACTCTCCTCTTAAATTCCTCTCTTCCCCCAAACCCCATGATGCAGCCTGGCACAAAGACAAGAACACAGTAGGTTTATAAAATTGAACCCAATCCCTTCACCAGTGATCCTACTACTAGAATTATATCCTTAAAGCAGGGATGGACATGAAAAAGAAACCTATTTATCTATAAAATATATCCTCATCATCCCTTTTTTGTAATAATAAAAAAGCCTGTACACACTTGATATCCATTGATTGGAGAATGGCTGAACCAATCACAGTATGTTAATATAATGGAAAAGTATTACACAATAAGAAAGACATGGGTTAAACAGATGCCTCATGACTCTATATCATGATACACAATGTCTTTAAAAAAAGAATTGGCAGGGTGCAGCTAGGTGACTCAGTGGATAGAGAGTCAGGTCTAGAAATGAGAAATCCTGGGTTCAAGTCTGGTCTCAGACACTTCCTAGCTATGTGACCCTGGGCAAATCACTTCATCCCTAATACCTAGCCCTTACTGCTCTTCTGCCTTGAAACCAATACACAGTATTAATTCTAAGATGGAAGGTAAGAATTGATAGGTGTGGAAATGATGAGCATTAAATAACAGGAAAAATGAAATACATTTTATTTGAACAGGAAAGGACTTGTGATTCTTGTGGGAATTATCTTTGCATTAGCTGTTGGTGTACAAACATTGACTTATGAGAACTAAGATTACAATTTGCTTTTTGTTTTGTTTTTTTGAAAATTTTATTTAATTAGTCAATTTAGAATATTTTTCCCTGATTATAAGAATCATGTTCTTTCCCTTACCTCTTCCCACCCCCTCCCATAGTTGGTGCACAATTCCACTGGATTTTACATGTGTACTTGATCAAAATCAATTTCCATATTATTGACGTTTGCAATAGGGTGATCATTTAGAGTCTACATCCCCAATCATATTCCCATCAAAACATGTTGTTTTTCTTCTGTGTTTCTACTGCAACCGTTTTTCCTCTGGATGTGGATAGCATTTTTTTCTCACAAGTTCCTCTGGATTGTCCTGGATCATTTGGAGGGCATCCCTTCATTTTCCAAATTTTTGCCATCAAAAAGAGTGCAACTATGAATATTCTTGTACAAGTCTTTTTCCTTATTATCTCTTTGGGGTACAAATCCAGCAGTGCTATGGCTGGATCAAAGGGCAGACAGTCTTTTAGCGCCCTTTGTGCATAGTTCCAAATTGCCCTCCAGAATGGTTGGATCAATTCACAACTCCACCAGCAATGCACTAATGTCCCAATTTTGCCATTACCCCCCCCAACATTCATTACTTTCCTTTGCTGCCATGTTAGCCAATCTGCTAGGTGTGAGGTCCCAATTTTGCCACATCCCCTCCAACATTCATTACTGTCCTTTGCTGTCATGTTAGCCAATCTGCTAGGTGTGAGGTGGTACCTCAGAGTTGTTTTGATTTGCATTTCTCTGCTTATAAGAGATTTAAAAAACTTTTTCATGTGCTTATTAATAGTTTTGCTTTCTTTGACTAAAAATTACCTATTCATGTCCCTTGCTCATTTATCAATTGGAGAATGACTTGATTTTTTGTACAATTGATTTAGCTCTTTGTAAATTTGAGTAATTAGACCTTTGTCAGAGGTTTTTGTTATGAAGATTTTTTTCCCCAATTTGTTGCTTCCCTTCTTATTTTGGTTGCATTGGTTTTGTTTGTACAAAGCCTTTTTAATTTGATGTAATTTTTTCTAACTCTTGCTTGGTTTTAAAATCTTTCCTTTCCCAAAGATCTGACAAGTATACTATTCTGTGTTCCCCTAATTTACTTATAGTTTCCTTCTTTATATTCAAGTCATTCACCCATTCTGAGTTTATCTTGGTGTAGGGTATGAGATGTTGATCCAAACCCAATCTCTCCCATACTGTCTTCTAATTTTCTTAGCAGTATTTGTCAAATACTGAATTTTTGTCCCAAAAGCTGAGATCTTTGGGTTTATCATAGACTGTTTTACTGAGGTCTTTTTACCCCAAGTCTATTCCACTGATCCTCCTTTCTTTCTCTTAGCCAGTACTATATTGTTTTGATGACCACTGCTTTATAGTATACTTTGTGATCTGGTACTGTTAGACCACCTTCCTTCACATTTTTTTTATTATTTCTCTGGATATCCTTGATCTTTTGTTAGTCCAAATGAACTTTGTTAATTTTTTTTCTAATTCAGTTAAAAAGTATCTTGGTAGTTCAATAGGTATGACACTAAATAAGTAAATTTGTTTGGGTAGGATTGTCATTTTTATTATGTTATCTCATCCTACCCATGAGCAATTAATGTTTTTCCAATTATTTAGATCTAGTTTTAATTGTGTGGAAAGTGTTTTGTAGTTGTACTCAAATAATTCCTGTCTTTGTCATGGCATATAGATTCCTAAGTATTTTATATTGTCTAGGGTAATTTTAAATGGAATTTCTCTTTCTAACTCTTGCACAATTTGTTGTTTTTTTTTTAAGAAAAAATACAAGGAGAAAAATCCATGAATTGCAATGAAAATTATTGAATCTGGAATTACTTAAGCAGGTAACTGAAAACCCTGAATGGGAAACAGAACAGACACTGACACTGACTCTACTAGTATAAATTAATTGCCACAAGGAGACCAGAAGAGCCCCCAAAGTACCTTAGCAAACATTGATTTAGTTGCAAAATAGAGATAGATGACTACCAAAAACAACACCAGGTTACAAGATAAACTTGTCTATAAAATTTAACCAACAAGGATAATGGATGATTACAAGTACTATTATTTCATAAAAGAAAAAGTAGTGGATGGTAAAAATAAGCTTAAAGAAAGGGTGGGGAAAGGCAAATAAATAAAGTTATTCCAAGAGCAATGTAGGAATGAAAATTAAAGGAAGACTATACACAGAAGAAAAATGGAAAAAAAGTATGAAAGCTATTTTAATAAACCTTTCCCCATCAAGGAAAAAGGAACCATCATGTTAGATCCTAGCACCACAGTACCTGAACTGCTTCTAGAAGAGGTAGAATATCATTATGGAGAACAAAGATGGACAAAGCAGCTAGATAAGACCCAATGCAGATAAAAGAGATACATTCTGTAGGCAACAAAATTATGAGGGCATTGAGGGACCAATTTACAAATACCTAAATGAGGGCAAAACCTCTGACCTTGATGACTAAGAACATCAATAACTTACTTATCCATATGGCTATTCTTCCAGCTATGTGAAATTGTTATGAGTCATCTATACATCAATCAAGGATATCCTTAATAAGAGTACTTTTTAGGGAATAAGTAGACTTTCACAATTAATTTTCAATAATGAACCACATCTTTATCATCTTACAATTAACTGAAAGATATAGACACTATAAGATCACATTGTGCTTATTATTTGATGATTATGAAAAAGTATATAATTTGGTATGCCTTACAAAGCTCTTTTGACAAGATGACTCACATGAATACATCAACAGCACTAAGGACTCTTGGGAAGATGCAACAATAGAAATAATCCTGTTTAATGACATTCTGACAATAAATATCATGCAAAGTATAAAACAAAGTGATTTATGCTTGCAAAATTTGCTACTGTGATGAAGAATATTCAGAGTAGAGTTCAGTTGGGGGAGAGATTCTCTGTGAACAGCCTTTATGTTTTATCAATTTTATCAGTCTCTAGGAGATTGAAGAGTGTTCTAGAGCAGACCTGTAACCACTCAAAGGAGTTATTCCTTTCCATCCACACAGAAAAGACCAAATGGAGGAAGATCTGTCCAAATTTCAGTATCCACGTCAATGAAGTCCTTATACAGCTTTCCAGAAGTATGTATGTCTAGGTCATATAGAATGGATGACAATGAGATGGATACAGAATAGAAAATGAGGAGAGTGAGTTGAATTACTGTTTGTAAATTGCAAAGTTTTTTCTTTTTTTACTAACTATAACTCACACAATGAATATAACAGTGGATACAGTGACAAACTCCATGATCCTTTAATGTATTTGAAGAAACCTCTTCCTCACTTCCTTCCATCCCCTGATATGGAACAAGTCTCAGTTTATTACCTTGACCTTCAACATCTCTATGAAAGCAAAATTCTATCTTTTCAATTCTAAAAATTTGCTAGGGTTCCTTTATTACATCAAAACGTGGAATAATATCACCTCCAAAGAACAACAATAACAAAATGGACAATGTACAGAGGGAAGTGGAGAAGTGCATAAGAGGCATGAACAGGTTACAATGTGAAACCAGTGAGAAACCAAAGAAGAACAGGGATAAATTATATTATTGAGAAATTGTATGATGGGAAGAAAAGATAGGCTGGTTCAGTGGCAAGAGCAAAAGATGTTGAGTAGGCACCCAGAATGTTCCATTGGTACACTCTCAATGTCAGGAGAATATGAAGAGGGCCTCCACAAAGTCTGGCAAACCCATATTGTAAATCTTTAGGAGAACAAGGGCGAGTCACATACAATACAATAGCCTGGTTGAAATTTGCACGATCAGAGGTATCTCTCATTTCAATGAGACCTAAAATTCATTTGAGCATTTGAATAGTAAGCAATGAATAGGAAGACTTCAAAGAAATATAGCAAGACATCTACAAACTGATGTAAAACAAAGGGAGAAAAACTCAGTACACATATTGGCCTAAATCATAAAGGTAAAACCTATGATAACAGAAAGACAGTATGGTAAAGAAGGATGGGAAAAAACAGGAAAAGGTCATTTTGATCACCATTATACTGCCATCAACATACAAATCTTTTGGGGTGTTATGAGTGATCAATAAATAAAGGAAATTATAGACATGTGCAATCATTTATAACCTTTTGGGTTTTTGTAAACTTGTTTGTTGGTTTCAGCTTTCATGTTTATTTCCTTTTCTTATGCATTTGCTCATGCATTTGAATGGAAATTGAAATTATATATGTATATATGCACATATAAACACAAATTCTTATTAATTAATGATTAGAAATAGAAGACAAAGTATGCATTCTCCATCACCAGCAGCAGCCTTTTAAAGGAAAGATTAGTCCAATTCATTCTGAACCTTGCCCACCCCTATTCCTATCCCACCCTTCCTAATATTACATGTGTTCATCAGGGGGTTAAATTAAACTCCCAACCATACTATCCCCCTCCTCCTGCCATCAACCCCCTCAGATTAAAAACTAGCTTAGATTGCAATTAAGTCATCTGGCAAGCCAGGGGCTTAGAAAGTGATTAACATCTCCACATTTAGAAGGACCAATTGAGGGAAAAGAGAAAAGGATGCAAGCTCTAATAAACTGTCATGAAACAGTCCCAGCCCTGTTGCCCAACTGGAGATAATGCTGAGTTATTTGTAATTAGCAACACAATTTTTATGAAAGCTACTCTCTCTAGGATTTGTGCACTGTCACCATCAAATACAGTGGGGATTTGGGTAACAGACCATCTTTTAATCACTGGAGTACTTCACGTTTAGTAATTCCAGCCCTAATTTTTGCTATCCCCTGCTGGGCTTTACTTGAAAGTTTAATTTCGTTGAGATCCCCTTTAAAAAATCATCTCCGCTTAATGCTTCCCAGATTTCCATGTAATATACACACAAGCAGAAAATGGTCTGTTCTATCAGGCTGATGCACTGGTGTGCAAAAATAGAAGAGGGGAAAAGTCTTGGAATAGGTGAACAAGAGAAGTCAGAGGTCACAGGCAGACAAAACCTAACCTTTAAGACCTGCTCTCCTCTACTTCTTTTTGAATCATCTCTTTGATGGAAACTTAGCTCTCTCTTGCAGACACCATATCCTTTGCAGTGCTCTGAAGAGGATATCATTTAAGATGGGTATAGTCTTCTGTACTGCCAAGTCCAGAATATCCCTCCACCACTATCTCACAGTGAACTTTCCTCTTTTGAATTCTATGCAGTCTAATTGTACTGTCTTCTCTCCATTCTAATTCCTGTCATCTACTGACCTTTGGATCATGATCATCTGCCAGCTTCATTTAATCTAGCTGACTCATGGTCTTTCTCTTTTTTCCACCTTTTGTCATCATCCTTAGATAAATCAATATTCATCAGGATGACTCCACACACACACAAAAAAAGACAAACAAAAAACTGACTCCTCAATACCTCAACCTCCTAAATACCTCATCCTACCTAAGGTACAGACTGACCAGCTCAAGACATTAGACCTCACTATCCCCAAATGGGATCATGAAGAGTCAGACACAATTGAAATGACTGAACAAAATCACTTAGAACTGTACAATCTCCAGACCTTTAAAATTCCATGTTCTAACCAGAATATCTTATCTTTTCCCATCTCCTTTACTAATACTAAATGCATAGTATATAATAGGCGCTTAATAAATGACAGTTACCCTTGACTCAAATTGTTTCAGTCTGCATTCTGGGTAGGTAACTCATATTTATGTTGGGTAGCATATTTCATCATGAACCTTTTAATTTGAGGTTAGTCATTTGTTGACCAGAGTTCCTAGGTCTTTTAAAGTTATTGATCTTTAAAATATTATTGTTTTTGTATAAATTGTTCTTCTGGTCCTGCTCATTTCATATACGTTCATATAAGTCTTTCCAGGTTTTTCTAAAGCTGCCCCTTCTTCATTTTTATAGCACTATAATATTCCATCACCTTACATATTCCATAATTTTTCTAGCCATTCTCCAATTGATGAGTATCTCCTCAGTTTCCAATTTGTTGTCACCATGAAAAAGACTTCTATAAATATTGTTTATACATATAAGTACTTTCCCTCTTTCTTTGATCTCTTTGGCAGACAGACCTAGTAGCAATGTTGTTTTCCAGAATGGCTGGACCAGTTCACAGCTTCCATCAACAGTTTATTAAAATACCGTGTCTGTTTTCCTACAGTCCCTTCAGTATTTGCCACCCTCTCTCCTTTTTTTGCCTACTCTCCCAATCTGATGCATGCAATATTGTATAAGCTACCACATCTTGTTACTATCATGTCAAATGACGATCAGCAGTATATAGAGAAAAACCTTCATATTATTTTATCCTTGGGGATACAGTAAGGGAATGAAGAAATACATATTAGAGACAGGTGAATTATGTTGCAACTTCCTCCACTTTGATCTGATTTTCCCTGGAATTCACAACCTAAAAATCTTCATTTATCAGAACCACAAAATCACAGAATTTCACATTCAGAAGAGAGTTTGGAGGTCATCTTGTCTAACTCACACTCCAAAGAGAGAATCATGTAAGCAGCACCTCTTTCAAATGATTATCTAGTATTTAAGTGAAGACCTCCAGCAATGTAAAACTCAACTCTTCCTTGAGACATGCCATTATGCTTATATAGAGTTCTAATTGTCAAGAGGACAACTCAAGGTGCAGTAGATAGAATGCCAGTTCTGGAATCAGGAAGATTCCTCTTTATGAGTTCAAATCCAACCCCAGAAACTTACTGGCTTTGTGATCCTAGGTAAATCACTTCAGCCTGTTTATCTCAGTTTCCTCATCTGTTAAATGATTTAGAGAAGGAAATGACAAACCATTCCAATATTTTTGGCAAGAAAACCCAAACTGGGATCATGAGTAGTTGGACATGACTGAAAAATGACCAAACAGCAAAAACTGTCAAGAAGTTTTTCTTGAAAAAGCCAATTATTGATCACATGGTTCCATGGGCATATGATTTGGGATTTTGACTTTAAATGATCACTCTATTGTAAATATTAATAATATGGAAATGGGTTTTGAACAACAATACATGTATAACCCAGTGGAATTGCTTGTCAGCTCTGGGAAGGGGGAGGGAAAGAACATGAATCATGTAACCATGGAAAAATATTCTTAATTAATGAATTAAAAATAATAAGAAAAAGGTTTTCTTGATATCAAGTCTTAATTTTCCCTCATTACATTTTCTACCTATTCCTTGTTCTATCCTCTGTAGCCAAAAAAAAATTAGTTGAATCTTTCTTCCACATGACAATCTTTTAAGTACTTGAAGGCAACTTTGATGCTCCCCTAAGCCTTCTCTTTTCTCTACTCTGGATATGTTCTAGCTTATGAAAGTCTTTTTCTCACTCCTCTTTATGTTATATAATTTACCCCATAGTTCCTTATCATCACATTTACATCAGTCATATCATCATATATCACCATATACATCATATCATCATAATCAGCTTACTTCTCCACCCTTTTTCTGAGTAAATTTTTTCTGTCTTCTTTACTACTAAGAGTAATTTTTGAGAATTACAGAAATCCTCTTTCCATGTAGACATATAAACATTTTGACCCTAATGAGTCCCTTAAATTTTCTTTCTTATTTACCATTTGGGGCTTCTCTTGTGTCTTATGTTTGGACTTCAAATTTTTTGTTTAGGTCTAGCTTATTCCTTAGGAATGATTGGGAGTATTCTATCTTACTGAATGTCCATTTCCCCCCTGAAAGAATATACTCAGTTTTACTGGATAAGTGACTCTGGGTTGTAAACCCAAATCTTTTGCCTTCCTGAATATCATATTCCATGCCTTTTGATCCTTTAACATAGAAGCCATTAGATCTTTTGTGATGCTGATTGTAGTTCCATGGCATTTGAATGGTTTCTTTCTGACTGCTTGAAGTATTTTTTGTTGGCTTCGTTGCACTTGAATTTAGCTATTATATTCCTGGAAATTGTCATTTGGGGATTTCTTTCTGGAGGTGATCTGTGAATAATTTCAATTTCATTTTCTTGTTCAAGGATCTCTGGGAAGTTATCTTTGATAATTTCTTTTTATATGATGTTCAAGGTTTTTTATTGATCATGGCTTTCAGGTAGTCCAACAACTCTTAAATTATCTCTCCTAAATCTATTTTCTAGATAATTTGTTTTTTCAAAAAGATATTTCATGTTTTCCCCTGTTTTTTCATTCCTTTGATTCTGTTTTATTGTTTCTTGATTTCTCATGAAACTATTAGTTTATAGATGGGCAATTATGATTTTTCAGGCCTGATTTTCTTCTGTCAGTTTTTGGTTCTCCTTTTTCACTTGGCCCATTTCTTCTTGCCTCACTTTCATTTCTCTTTCCCACATTTCCTCTGCCTCTCTTAACTGGCTTTTGAAGTCCTTTTTGAGTTCTTCCAGACTCAATCAATATTTTTCTTTTGGACTTTGCATGTATTTCCTTTGCTTTTATTATCCCCTTTTGTGTATGTACTTTGATCTTTGTCTCCAAAAAAATTCTTTAGAGTTAGGTACTTCTTTGTTGTTTGCTTATTTTTCTATCTAATTATAGAAAGGCTTGGGGGGATGATGTTATGGTCTGAGGGCTGAGAGCTCTGAGAGCCCCCTCCCTCTTCTGATTCAATTGATCTTTGAGATGCTGATAGCTTAAATACTTGTCTCAGACTTAGGTGTAAGCTTTTGATCTCATTCTGATCTTGATTAGGTCAGGGGCTACTTGATCCAATCAGCCACACCCTTGATTGTATCATCTTGGAGCTCTGCACAGAGCTTTAGGCAAAAAGATCAGTACTTAGTATTTATTACTATCAACCATCCCAAAGTATGAAGTCCCTATCTCAAGTCCAGACTAAAATTCCCTGGGCTGGGGCTCTGGACTTCTCACAGGTTTGAAATTTCAAGGGGTTTGGGTTGGCTTGTACCACTATTTGCCCAGGCAGGCTCTCAGGTTCTGGATGTTGGCTTGGGCATAGGTTCCTGAACCTCAGACAGCAGATGTGAGGTGTGGGGGTGTGGCTTGTTCTTAGCTTGCTCTTTCCTCCTTGAGACAACTTCTTGCTGGCTCTGCTCTCCTCTCACCCCAGTGGCCCTGATGTTCTTTGCCTACCTTTTGGGTTTTTCTTTTCTTGAAAGGTTATTTAACTCTGTCTCCTTGTTGATTCTTTCACTCCTATATTCATTTGGTGATGATATTTTAATCTTGGTCAGAGAGGATTCTCATGGTGGCACAGAGTTGCTCTGGATTACTCTGTCATCTTGGCTCCACCCCTAGAAGTTAATAGACTTGAATCCAATATTCTAGATGTGATCTGACAAAAACAGAGTATGGTGGTTTGGAGGTCTCTTTATTTCTGGAGTCCTATCTTTTCATAAAGTAGCCCAAGACTAAATTAGATTTGGGTGTTCTCATGTCATACTATTGACTCACAATGAGTTTGTAGCACTGTCTAGCCATATTACCCCCTTATACTTGTAAATATAACCAAATTTTAAGTACTTTAAATTGACCAATATTAGACTTCACCTTATTATATTCAACCTAAAGCTCTACACCTATAAGATTCTTTCAATATAGACTCTTGACCAGTATGTTATAGTAACTCTAACTTCCACCTCTGTGTTCCATATATGTTGCCTCAACATTGCTATAAAACATTTTTTATTGTTCTTTGATCACTCAGTAGCTTAGATTAAGGAGTTATTCTGTGGCTGAGGTTATCAGGTTGGTCTGTGCTTGGACTTTGGGGTTGCTCTTAGTCCTCTAACCAGAGTTAGACGTTTATTCTGTGGTCAGGGTTAGTGGTAACTTAAAACAGCCAGCTTTACTAAATGTTATCTTGGAATAGAGCAATAAAGCTAAAACATCCAGTGATAGAGTTAAAACAGGGATACAATGCTATTAGTTCAGTAATGCTATTAGTCTCCTAATCCCCTACTGACCTGAGTTATTACAGCATCCAAAGCTGTTTCATTTACAGCTGGGAGTATGTTATGTGTCAGAGAAATTTGATTCACTCTATATATAGTAAGCATGTCTCTAAGACTTCATTTCTTATATTGCTTGGGTCCTAGAAGGCATAAGTCTTTGAGAAAGGAAAGGAATAAATATTTATACAATGCCTACACATGCCAGGCACTATGTTAAGTGCTTTTAAAAAAAAAAGAATGAAAACAAATATTATTCCATTTCATCCTCATAATGACTCTTCAAGGAGGGTGTTATTATTCCCATTTTGCAGTTGGAAACTGAGGTAAACTAAGGTTAAGTGATTTTCCCAGGATCACACAGAAAATAAGTGCCTGAGGCCATATGTGAACTCGGATCTTTCTGACTCCAAGTACAGTACACTATTCCCTCCCCTAACAGCTGTGTCATTAGGAAAAATTCTCTGAATTATATTTTCCAAAGGGATGCATATAAGGCATTAGTGTGGTGACTTCATTAGGTGAAGATTCTGATTAGATAGAACTTCCTCTACAAGGAAGGAAGTTTTGAAAAAGCAGAGCAGGTTTGGGGCAAACAGGATGCAAAATAAAGAGCCACAGTTGGAGCAGAGAAAGTTAAACACATGGAGCAGTGGTCATGGCATCTCTGTGCCCTGCTATACAGTCTGGAACATGGCTATGGAATTGAGATGACAGCTTTCAGACATTCTCCAAATTGTCCAAAGGGAAAAGTTTCTCCCCAAAGCAGATGGAACCCTACTCTACTCATCTACCACTGGGATTCTGAGTTTTGAAGAGAGACTTTTTTTTTTGCCCCCTGCTATGCTGGTGAATCAGAAGGATTAAAGAGGGATTGGATTTAAGCTCTACTGGGGCTGTAGAAAATTCCATCCATTTGTGAATGGGTACAGAAAATGTTTTTACTATTCAATTCCTTTCCTTATTATTTGCATTGTTTCTGGCTTTACATTTTTAGACATTGCTGTTTAATTTTTATGTCTTTTATATACTTTAGGAACAGAATAAATACTTGCATGAGGGCTTTGGCCCTGAGTTGAATAGTCACTAACTGCCAAGTGGTCATGATGAACCTATGGAGAACTATTCATAGTAATGTGAGAAATGTATGTAAAAGGAAGACTAGAATGTGGATGGACATAGCATTTCACCATACACACATTATTAGTAAATTGTTTTATTGTATATATGTGTATGCCCTTATCTCTAACTGATCTGACTGTAAGGTCTTTGAGATGAAGGGTTGTGCCTCTTCCTTCCTAGCTGCTCACTGAACAGAATTGATATTCAATAACTATTTTTAACAATCATAGAATTTCAGAAGGAGCCACATAGACAAGTTCATTCTATAATATTTTATTCATTGGAATAAAAGAATACTAGAGTTAGAATGTCAGGGATCAACTAGTACCACACAAACAATGAATCTCATCTACAACAGCCCCAACAAGTGGGCATTCAGCTAAATACTCTTCAACTAGGCAACCATTTGCATTTTTTAGGCAACTCCAATTTGTTGGGAGTTTTTCTATATGATCAGTCAAAAATCTACCACCCTCTAACTGTCACCCATTGATCCTAGCACTATGTTCCATGGCCAATTAGAATAAGGACAATCCCCTCTCTGTTTGACAGTTCTTCTAATACTTAAAGACAAACAGCACCTTAACTAGAGGTTTTAGTAACTAGGGCAAATGGCACAAACTTTACCTGGGGAAAGTGGTGGGGGAAAAAAATCTCTTTTAGATACATTGAGACAACACTGTCTAGTGAGGTTAGATAAAGATCACAAGACTTCATGATACCTCTTCTAGGGAAGTTGATCAAAGAAATAGTTCATTTGGTTGCTTCCTTGGTATCTAGGTGTTAAGGTCAGTCACTTCCTCACTGCTGACATAAAAGAAGTCTAGTTCCTGGAAGATGGAAGTGACATGCCTTTTGGAAGAAAGGCTCAGAGACACAAGGTTCAACAGCATGGGATTCAGTGTGTGTGCTCCTCTGATGGTGGAAAAAGAGAGATTCACAGGTGTCCCCAGATTTTATTGCAGAATCAAGGAATAGGGAATGAGAGGTAGCTAATGAATATGTGACATGGCAGAGAATTAAACATTGGCTCAGTTAACAACTACAAGATCAAAGAGGTGGAGGCCAAGATAATTTAGGACTCAGTGCCCCAACTAGAGGTCCAATTGACCTTTGGACTGTAGACTTAGGGAGTGGTCAGAATACCATGAGATCAGAGTTATACTTTGTTACAAGAAGGATTAAGTAATGAATCATGAGAAATATAACCATAAGTTTATAACATGAGTACTTTGGTTATCATAGTCAGTTTTTGAATACATCAACAACACTTTCAAGATTAGTTCATACCTGGATCCCCATAACCAAGAATCATAGGATGATGAATTAACAGATAAAGATGACAGCATAAACTAGCTCCAAATAGCAAAATTTCTCTTAGAAAGGCAAGACACTAAAAACAAGCAAACAAAACACCAAACAAAACACTGGGTTCTTGTTTTAGAGAGATATAATTAATAGGGAATTGGCCTTAAAGCCCCTAGGTTGAGCAGAGCCTTACTTTAACAAACAATTCTAAGGCAAGAAATAGTCTGGCAAATAAGCAAACAACAACAAAATTTGACCATAAAACCCAACAATAATAGCAGAGAAGACTAGCACATAAACTGTAACTGCGCGAAAATGTGTGTTTCAAGACTGTGAATTGCCAAAACTGTAAAGATAATTTTTAGTGTCTTGATTTAAATCAAAAATAAGTGGTCACCATGGGAAAATTCCCAAATATGAAAATACTCAAGTCAGCTGAGTTTTATGGAGATTTTAATTAATACAAATGAAGGAATTTAAGGGAAGGGAGAGAGAGAGAAAAAGAGAAAATAGTAGGAAGGGCCTAGGCCAAATGGCCTAGGCCTGAGCCTTAAGAGAGACTAGTCAGTCTTTTATCACTCACCACAAGATCATCCTAAAGCAAAATTCCAGTCCTTCACTGAAATCCTCAACTCCTGAACTCAGTTCAGAGACCCAACTCCTCCAACTAACTCCAAACTCCAACTAAGTTCAGAGAGCCTCCTCTGAACTCCTGACATCCTTTTAAAGAGAATTTTCTCTTATGTCACCTCCCCTAAATTTTCATATCTACCAATCACAGTAGACACTTTTCCCCAGGGCTATCCATTCTTAGTTCACATCTTCTTTTGTTATCACCTTCTCTGATTAGATTATATCTTCTGAGTATTTCATATCTCTTTGCTAAGCTTGTCCTTTGTAAGTTGCGTGACCTTTTAGTGATTAATTTAACCTTTATAGGTACTTATTACCCTTTTGTATTAGATCTAAAAATAGACCACCTAACTTAGGGTTTTTGCTTCACTATAAGTATGAGTTGGGGACTTTTCATTGTTCAATCAGGAATTTTACAACTTTATCTTCCCCTAAGGCACTTTCTGAGCAGGGTGGAGTAATTTTAAAGTTCTTAATACATTCCTGACTAAATACCTCCATTGTAAAAAAATAGGGAATAGCTTAATCAAATCTTCTGAAGTAGAGTCTGAGCAATTTTAAGATTCACAAAACTCAGGAGACAACAAAATAAAGATAGCTACAAATAAAGCCTCAAAGAAAAATGGAAACTGGGTCCAAATACAACAAGAATTCCTTGAAAATTTTAAAGAAAAGTATGAGAGGCAGAAGGGAAAATGGATTAGGTAAGGAAATTATGAAAAAAGAGCTAAAGCTTGATAAAAAAGATATAAAAATGCTAAAAAATTACATCTTAAAAATAGAATTGGTGGTAAGAGGCACAAAAATTTACTGAAGCAAAGGACTTTTTATAAACTAAAAAAAAGGTCAAATGGAAAAAGAGGTACACAATATCATTGTAGAAAGCAATATCTTAAAAATTAGAATTGGGCACACAAAAGCCAAAGACTCCATGAGATATCAAGAAACAATAAAACAAAGTCAAAAGAATGAAAAAATAGAAGAAAATGTAAAATATCTCGTTGCAAAAATAGCCAATGTGGAAAATCATACTTCAAAATATTATCAAGGAAAACTGTCCTGATATCTTATACCCAGAGGGCAAAATAGAAATTAAAAGAATCCACCAATCACCTCCTGAAAGAGACCCCAAAATGAAAACTCCCAGAAATAGTATATTCAAATTCCAAAGCTCCCAGGTCAAAGAGAAAATACTTCAAGCAGCCAGAAGGAAACATTTCAAATATTATGGAGTCACAGTCAAGGTCCCATAAGATTTAGCAGCTTCCAAATGAAAGGAATGGAGGGCTTGGAATATAGAATTTCAAAAGGCAAAGAAGTTAGGATTATAATTAAGAATATCCTACCCAGCAAAATTGAGCATATTCCTTTAGAGGGGGAAGTGGATATTTAAGGAATTAGAGGCCTTTTAAGCATGCCTGATGAAAAGACCAGAGCTGAATTGAAAGTCTGACATTCAAACACAAGACTCAAGAGAAGCAAAAAAAGGTAAACATGAAAGAGTAATCATAAGAATCTCAATAAATTTAAACTGTTTACAATCCTATATGGGAAGGTGATACCTATGCCTCCTAAGAATTTTATGATTATAGGTTATTTTTCTATTGTATCCAACTCTTTATCTACAATTGGAGTTTTCTTGGAAAAGTTACTGGAATGATTCACTCTTTCCTGCTCCAGTTCATTTTCTAGATGAAAAAACTGAGGCAAACTTGCCCAGGCACAGCTAGTAAGTATCTGAAGTTGAATTTGAACTCAAGATGAGTCTTCCTGACCCCAGACCTGGCATTCTATCCATTGGGTCATCTAGCTACCCTTATAAGGGCAATTAAAATGAGTTTTACATAGATAGCAAGCATGGATGTTAGTTGATTATATTGGAATGATCTCCAAAAAATATGAAGGGGGGAGAAAGAGGGATATATTGGGAGAAGGGGGAAAGGAGATATAGAATGAAGAAAATTTTATCATATAAGAGGCAGATAAAGAAGAGTTTTTACAATGGAGAGGGAAATGATAGGGTGGCTGGCAATGCTTGAACTTCACTCTCACCAGAATAGGTTCTAAGAGGGAATAATATATATATATATGTGTGTGTGTGTGTGTGTGTGTGTGTGTGTGTGTGTGTGTGTACACACACACTAAATTCTATAGAAATGGAACAAATGTAACATACCCAATAGGGAAATAAGAGGGGAAGAGGATAAGAGAAATGGAGGAGTAATAAAAGGTAGGTAAATTAAAGGAGGCAGTGGTTAGAAGCAAAATGGACTTTTGAGGAGGGACAGAATAAAGAGAGAGAAGAAAATGGGATGGAGGGGAAAACATAACTGTGAATGTGAATGGAAGAAGCTTATCTGTAAAACAGAAGCAGATAAGAGATTGGATTAAAAACCAGAATCCAATAATATGTTGTTGACAAGAAACATACTTGAAACAGAAAGACACACACAGAGTTAAAATAAAGGGCTGGAACAGAATCTATTATGCTTCAGTTGAAGTAAAAAAGACAGGGGTAGTGATCATGAAAAAGACTATATGTATTAAAATATTTATAGCAGCTCTTTTTGTGATAGCAAAGAATTGGAGAAAAAGAAGGTACTTATCAATTAGAGAATGATTAAGCAAGTTGTGTATTATGATTGTGATGGACTCCTATCATGCTCTGGGAAATGATGAGAGAGGTGATTTTAGAAAAACATGATAAAACCTATATAATTTGATACAAAATAAATTGAGCAAAACCAGGAAACTATTGTGCACAGCAAAACGCAAAAATAGTAACAGCAAACTTTTAACGATGGTCAACTGTGAAAAAATTGTCTACTCTGATCAGTACCGTGATCCAATACATTTTCAAAGGATTTATAATGAAAAAAAGCTGTCTACCTCTAAAGAGAGAACTGATGAACTATGAATACAAATTAAAGCATATTTTTTCACTTTATTTTTCTTACTTTTTATGACTAATATGGAAGTATGTTTTATATGTTTCAAATGTATAATTGATATCATATGGCTTTTCTTCTCAGTGGGTAAGGGAGGGATGGTGCAGAGGAAGAGATTTTGGAAACCAAAATTTAAAAAGAAAAGAATATAAAAATAATTTAAAATATTTTCCAAAAGGAAAATAAAAAATCACACAAACATTCTTTCTCTCTCTCTCTCTCCCTCCCTCTCTCCCTCCCTCCCTCCCTCCCTCTCTCTCTCTCTCTCTCTCTCTCTCCTCACAGCCTAGACAGAAAATTCACTTTCAAGACCTTCCTTTTCAATGTTCTCTCTTTCAATTACTTCTTACTAAACCAATATCCTAATGAAATATGTGGCAATAAGACTACAACTTCCTTTTGTGAAAAGTTCTCAGTCAGGATCAAAGTTTACTATAGTTTATTCTTAACACCTACTGCTAGCTCCAGTTCCTTTCTGTATCTAGCAGTAATAAATAAATAAATAAATAAACAAATAAATAAATAAATATATGTATATGTATATATATATATATATATATATATATATATATCCATATCCCCATTTGAACTTGTTCTTTTCCAGATACTTTTTTTTTAAAAAAGGAGACAAGGCTTTCTACCTATAGAATTTGATAGTTTAATTCTAAATAGTTTAATGGTTCTAAACTATAAATAATAGTTTTAGTCATTCAATAAATACTGTATTAATCAAGGAAGAAAGGAGGGACAAAGAAGGAAAAAAGAGAGAGAAGGAGGAAAAGAAGGAAGGGACAAAGAAAGAAGGAAAGGAAAGGAAAAATCTATCCTTAAAGAATTTATATTTTATTTGAAGAAGCAATATGTATATATATGAATAAATGCAAAACATACACAAAGAAAATATAATGTAATAGAGGAGGGACAGCAGCAGGTGAAGGGATCAGGAAAGGCCTCATGTAGAAGGTATCACTTAAGCTGAACTTCAAAGGGAGCTGGAAATTCTGGAAGATTCCTAGAGAGCAATGAAGGTGAGGAAGGAGTGTGTGTCAGGCATGGGCTGGGGTGTAGCCAATGCAAAGTCATGGAGAAGGGAGATAGAGCATTATGTGTTAAGAAAAGTAAAGTAGGCTGGATTGGTTGGACTGTAGATTGTATGAAGAAAATATTGTAAAGGGTTTTCAATGGCCTTTAAAAAGAAGACAAGTTTGTCCCATCTTAGAGGCAATGATGGGAGGGAGGGGTCACTAGAAGTTCTCGATCAGAAACACGACAGAGAAGTCTAGGAATACCATTTTTCCAACTGTGAGGAATATAGGGGAGAAACTTGAGACAGGGAGGCCAATTTAGGATCTCTTGCAATAGTCCAGGTGAGATGTGATGAGGACCTGATCTATGGTAGTTGTTGATTCCTTCTAAAAATTATTTCTCCTTGCATCTTTGGAATTTCATTCTTGATAGTTTCTCTATCTCTTCTGGGAAAAATTTTATTTGAGAATTTGAATCTTTATAATTAGATATCTAAGGCCTTTGAGATAGGTGCTCCTGAAATCTATGGCTGTGTCATATGATGCCTGGCTTTTCTCTCCTTTATCATACATTCTAAGATATATTGATCATTTTTCTCTTTGGCTCACATCTTGTTTTTTCTAGCAAATAGTTCTTCCTTGGTGGTAAAAATACAATCCAGTAGAGAAGTTGCCCTTGTTGGTTCTTTGATAATGAAATTGTTATTTAGGTAAGTTAAGAAATTATTAGCTGTTCTATTTTTGACAGAGAGCCCTAGCAACTGTTTGAGTAACTAGAATCTCCCAATTTGTATTGTTATCCTCAGTGATAACAAATCTTGAATTTGATTTCTCCAATGCTTCATTTTTTCCCTCTTTCTGCTTTGGTGGTCTGTAGAACTATATGTTCAGTGACAATTCTGTTTCTCTTTCTGCCTTCATTGATCTTTACTCAACTAATTAATCTCCACCATATTTCTACCTCCTGGTTTCTGAATTTTCTCATAAATGCATATCTTCTTACCATAGAATGCTACAAAAGGGGCAGCTAGGTAGCACAGTGAATAGAGCACCAGGCCTGGAACTAAGAGGCCCTGGTTTCAAATCTGTTCTCAGCCACTTCTTAGCAGTGTGGCCTGACCTAGGTAAGTCACTGAGCCCCAGTTGCCTAGCCCTTGCCCCTCTGTCTGAGAGTTCTTACTAAATCAGAGAGTAAGGGTTTAAAAAAAGAGTTATAGATGGCTATGCCATCCACCACCACTTACTCCTTTTACCTGCTGTTTCTTTTGAATAAGCATAAACTTTTAGAACAATTATTTCAATAACGAGTTTTATTCATTGATCTCAGTGATACCCATTTGCTTTTTGCTTTCCAAATTCTAATTTGACTTCCTTGTTACCCATACATAGTGCATTTGTATAGACATGTGTAACTCATGACTAAGGCTTGCATTTGCACAAGATTCTACTTATTGGTAGAAAGAATAATTACTCAAAAGTTCTATTACTGCACGATGGGCCTAGTTAGCAAGAACTTGGGGAAAAAAAGAGAATCTGGTATCTGGGGTTCTGTTTTCAAGAGAGGACAAACATAATTCCTCAAGAGAGAAAAAACATAATTCTAAATTCTATATAGAGAGAAGCCTCTGGAGAGAAAGAAAGAATATTCAAAGAAGTCAATACATGGGGGAGCATGAGGCCCAGAGAAATCATTCTCTCCACCAGTGAGGAAAATCTTATGTAAATTGCTGGCTTGATGAGAGGTAATGAGGTTTATGTTTTTAAAAAATCCTTACTTTCCATCTTAGAATCAATATTGTGTTTTGGTTCTAAGGTAGAAGAGAGGTAAAGGCTAGGCAATTGGAGTTATGTGACTTGCCCAGGGTCACACAGTTACAAAATATTTGAGGTCAGATTTAAATCCAGGACCTTCAATCTCTGGGTCTGGCTCTCATTCCATGGAGCCATCTAACTGCCCCCGAGGCAACAGGATTTATTATAAACTGATTCCTTTTTTAGATTTTGCCTTAAGCAAATAATAGTACTTCTTTGCATATTGAGCTTCCATTGCGCAGAAAACTCAATTTGTAAAACTGAAAATTTATGACTTTCCTAGTACACTTCTGTTACACAAGGAGATGGCTACCCCTTGTATGATTGTTATAATTACAATGCCATCAACTGCTTTAGAAAAATTGTCATAGTCATTAGTCAATCAAGTAAAAAGCTTTGGGACCAAGGCCAGTTTGTTTGTTTTAAAGTGACTGCATACAACCAGCATCTTTGAGTAAATTTATTTAGATCATCTTAACAATCACCATCATTTTTTTTACTTTCAAAATAATTTGCTCCTATAGACATACTCTGATTAGTCAAAGAACTGAGGTTGAGAAGTCATAGTGAATCTTCATCTCATCTTTGCTATCTCTTGAGGATATGAGCAAAGTTTCCAGTTGCAGTGGAAAAAGGAAGAGAAACTTTCCTTTCTAACTTTTAATTCTTCTTACCTGAAAACTCTTTTGCATAGCTAAGTGATTATTTTCTCTGATGACCCTCCCATGTACACCCACAAGTGTCCAAGAGAGAAATGCTTCCTCCTTGCTAGGCACATCACTGAGAGTCTTGGGAGGGGAGAACCATTTCTCACCTTGAATAAATCATGAAATGGATTAGAAATTAACATGTTCGACATTTTAAAGTATCTGCCTTTCTGAGACATCTGATGATAGCTGCCATTTTGCCAGAAAATGGCACCATATGTGATGTTGGAATTATAATTAATTGTTTTACTCTGAAAGGATTCTGGGAGGGGTAAAAAAAAAGTTTGGACAGAAGTGGCCTGGAAGTCTTCCAGTTGCAGCTGCTGAAAGTGAATGATTTTTCGCTTGCCAATGTGGAAACAATGAAAAGTGACTATGGATTTCAGTGTTTCTATACTTCCATATGAAGGGGTGTTTTCTGTTTATTCCTTCCCCCTGCATTCCTCATTAATTAATTAATTCAGTTATTTAATAACCATATATTAAGCAACTAACATGTACAAAATATTGTGATACATGCTAAGGGAATTACAGAAATGAACAATTCACTGTCCCTGTCTATAGATAATTCACATAAGGGATAAGACAGAGACACAAACGTGTAACTTTATGTGATAAATATATAATAATTGCATAATAATCAGAGTACAGATTTGGCTAAGAGAAGATCATAAGATAGAAATATTAATATGCACACAATTTCTGATTTATTAATAGTTTACACCTGTCATCTAGCTCTAAAAACTGATAATAAATAAGCTTAAAAACATTGATTTAAAAAATTGTCACTAAAAATAAGTTTAAACTATTATCACAATGGAGAGGCTAAAAGGGCCAAGAAACTGATTTAGTCAACAAATCACTTTATCATCTTGCCAAGCAGTGAGATACGGCTGCCAAGGACAACATCAGCTTGAGATATAAACTTACATGCAAAGATTGCAGAGGATGAAAGTACTGTCTCCTTACAAAAATAGAAAAAAAGAAAATAATGGGGATATCAAAAGAAAAAAAAGTTTCAGAAGTGACAAAGAAGTCTGGCTTCTTTCATGAAGTTAGAAAATGGGAAGATTTCACACAGAAGATGGAAGCAAAGGAACAACTTTATCCTATAACTTTACAAAAGGGCCATTCCTGAAGAGGAGGAAGCTTTTTCTTTAAGGAATGATTGAGATTTGGTTAGGGAGAAGAGAAGAATTTTTAGCTGGTGATTTCCTGTCTAGGGATAATGAGGAAGTTATTTGTAGACCTGATAAAATTGATTACCACAACAGAGTCTTATGACTTCTTTGGATATGTGTACAACATAATAGAGAACCTCCTAAGACTGACCACAATGGGTGACCCTCTTCTCGGTACTCATATAGGCACAAATGATACTGCCAGTGGGCACAAGTGGTATTTTCCTTATCGTTGCCTATTGAAGACAAGTGATACAGAAGAGAAAAACTGATTTGGGAACTGAATAGCTGACTAAGAAGATGTCTAAGAATGACATTGGAACTTCTGGATTATGGCTTAAAATATTAGAATATCCTGACCATGGATGGAGTATGCCTTATAAAAACTGGTAAAAAAATGTATTTGCTTGTTTTTTTTTGAAAATCAAAATTACTTTCACCCCAAAAGAATGATTGGAGGAGAAAAAACACACCACTCTAGATCAAATTGAGAATAACCACCATGAAGAATAGCATTTGAGATTCTATAACATTTCCAAAAGGCAAGATCCAAGAAAGAAGCAAGTAATAAAACCCATGATCTCAACGGTCTATTTACAAATGCACAAAATTTAGGCAA
The DNA here is from genome assembly GCF_027887165.1 of Monodelphis domestica. Classification (NCBI taxonomy): domain Eukaryota; kingdom Metazoa; phylum Chordata; class Mammalia; order Didelphimorphia; family Didelphidae; genus Monodelphis; species Monodelphis domestica. The sequence goes on from NC_077227.1 coordinate 482,869,536, forward strand.
CACACAACCAGAATTAAGGGTCCTGACACATGGAGGCAAATTCAGCTTCAAAGGTAATGCTGAGACAGTGAGATGAAACTCGATTAGACTATAACTCCAAATAGGTATTGAGGAATTAAGGAAATTTAACCTGAAGAAAAGAAGACTCAGGAAGAATATTATAGATGTTTTCAAGTATATTAAAGGCTGACATGTGGAAGAGGGATTAGACTTGTTCTGTTTGACCCTATAAGACTGAATCAGGAGCACCGGGTCAAATTTGCAAAGAATGGATTTTAGGCTTGATGTCAGTAAAAATTTCTCAACAATTAAAACTCTAAAAGCAGGATAGATTTCCTCAGGAGAGAGTGAATTATCCTTTATTGGAGGTCTTCAAGAAGAGATTAGATAACCATTTGTTGAGTACCTTGTATTACTCATTTATTTTGGGGTATATGTTGGAATAGAGGGTCACTTCACTACCTTCCAATTCCAAGACTCTGTGGTTCTGAGATTTAAGAAGGGGAAATAGATCCTCAAAGGCCTGGCATAGTGTTGAACTGTGCCAAATCATCTTAAACGCATTTATGGATGAAAATCAAAGCTGTCAAGAATCTTTCCCACCATAGTTTATGTTCACCTTCCTCCTTCCTGGATATTATTTGCCCTGGGTTGTGGTGGTTGACCAAGGTACAAAGGTTTCTTGTTGTGTCTCCATCTGCCACTTGGTAGCTATGTGACTCAAGTGAGCTATTTGACTTTCCTAGGTCTCTGTTTACTCATCTACCAAAGGAGGTATTGGATGACCTCTAGCTCTAATATTTTCTGATACAGGTAGCTGGAACAGATATGTGAATATGTACTCTAGAATCTGTTTGGAGTTAAGGAAAATGAGCAGTTCTTTTCCTTATAGTTTATCAATTTATTTGTGACTTGTTCTCATGTATGTAGGGGGCCACCTGGAAGAACAGCTAAGCTATCAGCAATGGAGAAGTTGAGGGTAGGGGTGGGGTAAAGATTTACAATGGCTTTTAAAGACTTGCCCCATGGACTACTGCAGGGATTAGTACAAGATGTCCTGCTCACAGATTGGGGACAAATCATTTGTGTATGCTAGGCAGTATTTGAAAGTATTGACTCTCATTTCCTTGCCCTCCTACCCCTGAATTGTTATTGCTGGGATGCCTTGAACTATTCCACTGATGACTTAACCTAACGAATTATATTTATATGCTGTGAAGAGTGGAACTCTGTAATAAAAAATATAAATACTTTATAAAATCTCACATTGAAAAGTATTATTTGTTGTCCTGTTATTATTGACAGCTTGGCTATCCCAAGGCCTTATTACATGAAAGTAATCAATTGATAGGCATTTGTTAAGGGTCTACCATATGTCAACCTCTATGTTGTGTTCTGGGGAATCAAAGACAGAAGTAAAACAATACTTGTCCGAAATAAAATAAAGGCTTATATTCTGTTGTGGAGGACAAAATGTATACATATGTTATACAAAAAGTCACTAAAAACCAATTAATGAGGTAGGCATCAGAGAAAATATTAATAGCTGAAGAGATTAGAAATAATTTAATGTAGAATAAAGGAGCTTTGAGAGAAGCTGAGGATTCTAAGAGGTGAAGGTGGATTATAGTATTGGCATGGGAAATAGTCAGTGGAAAGGCATGGAGATGGGAAACATAGTGTCGCCATGAAGAATACTGTGAAAGTCAATTTGGCCAAACTATAAATGTATAAAGGGGAATAATGCATAATAGGTAGGAAAGTTGAGGCTAGGTTATAAAAGGCTTTAAACATCAAACAGAGAAGCTTCTACTATAACCCTAGAAGTAAAAGGGAGCTATTAGAACTTCAGGCACAGGAGAATGATATATATGGTCAGAATCATGTTTAATTTTTTTTATTATTTTTTATAATTAATTTTAAAATTTTACATAGATATTAAATTTTTATTTTTTTCATGATTCCATGATTCATGTTTTCTCCCTCCCCTTGTCCCTTCCTCCCCAAACTGCCTGGAGTTGAAAAGCAATTCTACTGGGTTATACATATATATGTTATTACTTGAACCCATTCCATATTATTCATTTTTGTAAAAGAATAATCCTTTAAAACCAAAACCCCAAATCACATACTCTTATAAACAAATGATATATCATATATTTTCTTCTGGATCAGAATTATGTTTTTGAAAGATCACTTTAGAGCATGTTAGAAACAAAAAGAAAAATAAGATGGCACCAGTCTCTCTGGTGAGAACTGAGTGTGCACTCCAAAAAGTCAGGGACTGTTTGGTTTTTATTTTCTTTCTATCCCTGGAGTCTAGCACAGTACCTTGCAAATAGCCTTAGATTCATCAAAATATATTGAGTTGAATTGAATGTTGAAAACTATAAACTCACATCCAGTGATAAAGTCACTCAGAGTCCCCATGTCCATGGTTTAATGAACAATTAGAATCTGTGGAAGGGAAGGCATTGGAAGATCTAACAGCCTCCCATTCCTGAGCACCTACTTCCCCACAAAACATGACCAACCTCTCAAGGAATATAAGGTTCTCTCCTCCAAATCACTTCAATTTGTGACTATATTTATAACCATGGCAAAATCTGTTTCATAATCTGTGTAATAAAGAACCTCATCCACAACTTCTCAAAGAAACTTGTTAATATGGGCAATGACACACTAATTGCTTCTAGACATTTAGCTCATCTAGTGAGGGAAGTAATCTGATAAGCTATTGAGCTATTAAGTGATGGAGAATCAATTAATGCAGTGAGATAAGAAACCAATACCCCACCTAGGTAAACTAAATGAATAATATGCTTCCAGCTACTCACTGTTAATTCAGGTCTAGAAGATGAAGCATGCCATTATCATTGACAAGATCCTAGGGATATTTTTATGGGAGGGGGGAGAAACTGGTGTTTTTACCTCCAGAAAGGAAAATATTTTGCCACCGACACCCTTAAGACATCTGACTGATGATGCCCAGTCCTTCTGTACTCTGCTCACTGACTAGATAATATCTGGAACATCAATACTTCTAAGTTCAATGTGGTACTTAACAACAAAGGAAACATATGGAGATGATGATGAGGATGATGATGATGATGATGACGACGACTTGTGTGACATTAGGGAAGCTAACTTTTCCCAGGACTAATTTCTTCCTCTATAAAATGGAAGGAGTTGGATTAGATGGCCTGTCTAGTTATCCTTCTAGCTTTAAACCTATGATCCTATGAGCTGATCTTTATAGGGGAGAATTCAGTCTGTAGAAGGTAAGGAGAAGAAGGTCACTATGACTGAAATTTCATAGAATGTCTGAGCTGAGTGATGAGCACTGTGTGTACAGCTAGATTCAAGACCTGTTCTTGGAGAACTTATTATGATCTATAAAGAAGTATTTGGTGATTTGTATTGAGAGAAGTGAACATTATTGTGTCCAGCAATGGAGTATGTGACCATGGGAGTATGAAGAATAGGGAAAGAATTATTCCTGGTAGTTTAAAAAATAAATCTACTTGTCTACAGCTAGGTGGCACAGTGAATAGAAGGCCAGGACCTGGAATCAGGAAGATCTGAATTCAAATCTGATCTCAGAAACTAGCTATGTGGTCCCAGACAAGTTGCTTAACACTGCTTCAGTTTCCTCATCTGGAAAATAAGCTGGAAAATAAGCCTGAGCTAGACACTATGGGAAATACAAGTAAATTATAAAACATAGTCTTTTTAATCAAAAGATCTATCTTGGGAAACAAAATGAGTATATAAGATAATCTGGGAAATAACAAAAAAGATTAAGTGCTAAATTGTGAGACACTGACTATAATAGGAAGTGAAGATAGCAGAGGTTTCATGGAGAAGATAGGACTTGAGCTAGACTTTGAATGATGGATAGAATTAAGAGAGATAGAGAGAAAGGCAGAGCTAATACAGAATCAACTAGGACCTTGTCTTCAGATTCTTTTTTTTTTAAACCCTTACCTTCCATCTTAGAATCAATACTGTGTATTGGTTCCAAGGTAGAAGAATGGCAAGGGCTAGGCAATGGGAGCTAAGTGACTTGCCCAGGGTCATACAACTGGGAAGTGTCTGAAGCCAGATTTGAACCTAGGACCTCCCATCTCTAGGCCTGGCTCTCAATCCACTGAGCCACCCAATTGCCCTCTGTCCTCAGACTCTAAATGCATAACTAGCACACTCATTCATTCCCTCGTTCACAATTCCTGGTCTTCTTTCTTCTCTCTTCTCCCCCTAAAACCCCTACCCCAGGGACTATTGGGGCTACTATGCACTTCTCCTGGTCCCAATTTCCTACCAGAGAAGCAAAGATTGTCCCCTGATATATCACCTAGCTGGGGAATCTGCTACTGGAATGCCTTGGATCAGTATCATATCAGCTGAGGAGATTAGAGGCAAAGTCAACATATTCCAGCTGCTGCTACTCCTTATCTCCTCCTCTCAGTCTCCTTTGCCATATCTAAATCCAGGTCAGGCATGAAAACTGAGTGTCCTATGGGGCTCTGTCCTAATTCCTCTTCTCTCTCTATACTATTTCACATCAACTCCCATTAATTCAATTATCATCTTTATGCTGATGTTTCTCAAATCATCTTGTCTTATCCTAACATCTCTGTTGACCTCCATCTCCAATTGCCTATTGAACATCTCAAAATAGATATCCCATAGATATCTTAAACTCAACATATCAAAAATTGACCTCATTATCTTTCCCCTTAAACCACCTTGACTCCAAACTTCTTATGTTGAATATCCCACTATCCTTGATAAGTTCCAGGCTAACACCCTAGTTATTATCTTCATTCTTTACTTTCTCACACTTTACATGTCTTCAAAAGTCTCTCTCTCTCTCTCTCTCTCTCTCTCTCTCTCTCTCTCTCTCTCTCTCTCTCTCTCTGTCTCTCTCTCTCTCTCTCCCCACCCCTCTCTCTCTCCCTCTTATCCTTTCCTCTCTCTCTCTCTTCTCTCTCCTTCCCTCTCTTCCCATATACATATATATACATACATGTATACATATTTATGCATACTGTGTATTTACATAGTATATGGAAGATAATCTGAGTGAGAAAGTCCCTTGTAGCTTGGAGGCCTTGGAAAGACCTCCTGTAGAAAGTAGAATTTGAACTTAGTCTTGAAGGAATACAGGAAAAAAGAGGCATAGAGAAAGCATTAGAAGGAAGGAGATTATGAACTTAAAATCATGGAGATGGAAGACAGTTTGCTCTGTCTGAAGCAAGGAGGCCAGAACAAAAAGCTGGATTGCAGAGTGCATACCATTGAGGCTGGGAGACTAAGAGATGGAGAGGATAATATTTCCTACAACAATAATAAGGAAGAATAGAGAGTTTGAGGACAAAGAGGATGTGTTGTACCTCAGTCATATGCAGCCATGGGCATTCCTATATCCTACCTTTAACTGAATTTGCCCAGTGGACAGAATTCCTGTTTATAGTTCTGATTTTAAGGTCAGGGAAAGCACATCGATTTTGGTAAAATGATAGAAAAGGATAGGGTATTCCAAGTATGGGGAAGTACAATTAGTGAATCAAGTATATGGAGTAGGTTAGAAACAGTGAGGGAGTCAACCAGACCAGAGTAGAGGAAACGTATGTCTTTGCCATTGGACTCTCTATCTTTACACAAAGTTGTCTTTAGTTTGGATTTTCCCTTCTGTGTCATCTGGAATGACATCATCTACCTCTTCCTTCAAATGATCTTACAATAGAGAAGTTTTATATTATTGTGGTGGCATAGAGAGGTGAGAAGAATTTGGGAATTTCCAGGCTATCCCTACAGAAAAGTGATTCTCCCCCCACCCCATCTCTGGTTCAATCAAGGGCATATCTTAAATTTGATTCAAGCAATTACAATCCCAGGCTCCATAGATTATATGATGAAAACTTGCCATTGAAGCACAATTTCTATCCTTCTCCACACTGAACTGTTAGAGATGATAAGGGATGACATATTAGCTACATCCATCAATTTTCTTCCTCCCTTGACAGCAAGGGAATCCAGTTCTCCCAGTAGCTTCTTTCCTTTGAAAACTATCTAGACAATAAAAAAAAAGGCAGCTGTGCTCCTGTTCACTTGAGCAGCAAAGGGGTTAATTAAAACGAATCCAATTAATTGTATAAAGGTAGTCAAAGACCTTGCTTCCATGGCAAGAACATTTTGGCCTGGTATGCCACGTACTGGAAATTTTGTTTTTAATCTTCCTTAAACAAGAACAACTCGAAGCTATCGGAAATGATTTGTTCAACGTGTTGCTCAGAATTCACATCTGAAATTGAATTGTGAGCACGTCTGTCTTTGCATTTGACTGTTTTGATTCTAGTATTACCAGCAGAACAAGTTCTCTTAACTGAATTGTTCTCCTATGGAATATTGATGGCTTCAGGCTCTGTGTTCAGTATCTGCCCATGAAGCAATGCACTTAAAGTGTTCCCCAGGGAGCTGAGGAGGAGGCTAGAGGGATATCTGAACAAAACCAGCAAAAAAACTCCTCCAAACCAGAGAAGCCCAGAAATATGAATGCTTGGGGGTAAGGAATTTCAGGCACTGAATCTAACCCATGAGAGGCAACACATAGAGCTATTATTTCCATTAACCCCTGAGCTCCAATTAATATATCTGGAAGAGAACTGGGTCCTGATTGGTAGCACCAAAAAGGTCTGGAGGGTGTGATAAGGGGGCATGAAATGGACTGCTTGAGTTGTCTCCTTCACACTATGCTAAGGGCTAATTGGATTTTGCTCTAGGAGCTGCTTTCAAAGTTAGGGGATATTGAGTCTGTCTGCTGTGGTGGAAAGGGCCCACCCAAATTAGAATCAGAAGATTGGGTTTCAACTTCTAGTTTGGCCACTTTAGAAGCAATGTGACAGCCCTTGAACAAGTTGTTCCAATCCTTCTTAGCCCAAGTTTCCACATCTGTAATATGAAGATAATAATCACAGTCCTGCCAACCTCATGAAGTTGTTGTGAGGATCAAATAAAATTATATATGTCATGTGCTAAAGTGATACATTTACATAAGCCATTTCTTCTTCAGTGGAAAGATTTAGGGACTAGGAATCAAGAGAACTGAGTTCCTTTTTGGTTCTATCATTCACTAACAGTGTGACCAAAGGCAAATGATTTTCCTTCTCTGGACCTCAGGTTCTTCATTTGTTTTGTTTTTTTTTAAAGGAAGTTGGATTAAATGACTCATAAAGCCTATTCCAACCTAGGAGGCTATAGGATGCTGTGAGAAGAACCCTGAAGTTAGAGGAATTTGGTTCAAACCCCATCCTTGTCTGCAATATGCTGCCTATGTGGCACCTGGGCAAGTCAGATAACATCTCTGAGCCTTAGTATGCTCTTCTCTTCTTTAAAATAAGGGGGTGTCCTCAGTGGCCTTTGAAGTCCATTCCAGTTCTAGAGCAATGATCTTATGTCCTATAATGCAAGGATCTTAGTGTGTAACCCTGGGTTCCCCAACCAGACTGTGAACTCCTAGAGAATGGGGCCATGTGCATCTTCTCTTCCTTCCCCAAAGTATCAAGTTCTTGGCTGGACCCAGAGTAGACATTCCAATGTAGACTTGCTAGTGGGTTGGTTGTGCTTCTTTTGTATGCATGGATTGTCTAGCTGTACCCGAATCATCTAGCTCAAGTTGTCTATGGAGAGGGCTGGGGAATAACATTTTGAAAGGGGATTTGTTGAGGATTTCAAGGACATAGAATTAGTTATCTTGCCCATATCTTGTCCCTAAGTAAAATGCTGTCACTTGATACCACTTGCTAAAAATTGGAACTTCTGATCCTGAGAGTGCTTTTCCTCAGCCATCATCTACCTGTCATTAATCAGCAGGGTGACTGTGGCAGTAGGGAGGGCATCTCTTATTGATGAATTCAGAATTGAATTTGGCCATGATTAGTTATCAAAACTGACTGTGATATTTCCTATTTTTTCTCCTTGGAGTCACTATGGCAACAGAAATAACAAGGATGATTATAGAACAAAGAGTTTAATCTACACACACACACACACACACACCCCACTCTGATTTGGAGGCAGTTTTATTTATTCAGCTTTCATCTGTTACCTCCCCCAGTGAAAGGAGAAGATAATGACAGCCAATGATGCCTCCTCATCATGTCTACTAGGCTGACAGGAGATCATATGTTCATAGCCATCTTGGCCTGGAGAAGAAGCATCTTACTGTCTGCCTATTTAGGTGAGCTCTCAACCCCAGATAAATCCCAAAGGTAGGGACTCAAAAGTGATTAACAGTGAGCAGCAAGGCTGCTCGCAGTGGATAGCCCTTGCTGCAATTCTGACTTAGAACCAATACATAGTATCGATTCTAAGACAGAAGGTAAGTTTGTTTGTTTTTTTAAGGCAATTAACTACAGTTTCCCATTGGAAGAGACCTATGTTCAGTCAACTTCATCAGAAATTATCTGTCATCTTCAAAGAAGTCACAGGAGCATAGATTTGTCCTGAAAAGTCACCTATTCTAATCCCCTCATTGTGCAGATGAAGAAACTGAGACCCAGAGAAAACAAGCAGTTATTAAACGAGAGAGCCAAAATTTGAACCCAGCTCTTTTGACTTCAAATCTAGCATACTTTCCATTCTACAACATTACCTCTCTTCCCAAAATAATAGAATCTCAGAATTAGAAAGAAACTTAGAGGACGTATAGTCCAATTGTTAGAAGAGCACAACTCCTGCTCTACAAGCCCTCCCAATTAGGGTTTCTCCAGTTTTTGCCATGAAACCTTCCATGAAAAAGAGCTCATTCTACAACCCCTCTCCTGTCCCCAGAATGCCCATTCCATTGTTGAAGAACTCTGTTCTTTACATTGAGGCAAAATCTACTTCCCTATAATATTCCCCATCTTGATCCTTGTTGTCTTACACAAGGAGCACAGGCTACTTTCTTTCACTTCTCTCCATCCCCATAGACTCATGAGCTCAAAGGAAGATAAATCCAAACTCACACCATAGCCTACCAAAGGGGTGGAGAGGAGAAGAGAGGTTAATAAGAACAGGGGGAAAGCCTCTCATTTTCTTTGTTCTCTTTGTTCAAAATGTGGGTAATGAAAACTGACAGCCATGTTTACTGTAACCCTCTGACAGGAATGCAGACATAATTAGGAATCTTGTACATGGAGATAAAAATGAGGATGAGCCACACTGGCCATCGGAGAGCCAGGACTCCTAGTGCTTGTTTGGTATGAAATGTGAATTATCTTGCTGGGTAGGTGTGAGTAATTAAGTGGCTGGACTCCTGAACATTGCAACTGGCCCCAAGGGTGGTTTCCATGCATAAAGTCAAATGAGGTTTCTCTCATTTGAATTCTTCTGACTTCTTTATTGTCCCATTGATGCATGATGTCAGAAGACAGGCCATTTGTGGCTTTGGGATCCAAATCTTGGGAGCTTCTCAATTATTCCTTGGTAGTAATTGCCCTTGGTTTATAGGGCAAGCAGTTCTTAAAATGAAAATGTACAAATCTAATTTCAATTTAATTCAACAAACTTTCTACTGTTGTGGATACATACAAAGATGAAAAATTACTTAGCCCTGGTCCTCAAAGAGTTTATAATTTATGATTTACTAGCTTGATATCCCATTGCTTCTGTGCAATTTAAACCAGTAGTGTGCTAGTAAATGTCTGACAACCAAATGGGGTGGGATGAGAGGGGAAGTATGTATAATGCGCTTTTAAGTTTAATCTGCATTATTAACATTTTCTCCATCACTTTGTTAAATCTAAACAATCAACAAAACAATAAATCAAATCTTCATCTATGGTATTTGCTGATTTCTGAAGTATAAATGTTTACATGGAAACAATTGGCTCTAGGGAGCTGGTGTGATCTGACTTCAGGACACCCCTGAATGTATTGCACTTTAAAAAAACAAACAACAACCAAAAAAAACCCTTACTTTTCATCTCAGAATCAATACCATGCATAGGATCCAAGGCAGAAGAACAGTAAGGTTTGGGCTGTAGAGATTAAGTAACTTGCCCAGGCCTGGCTCTCAATCCACTGAGCTACCTAACTATCCCCAATTATACTACAAACATGGTCCCTTTGGCAAGTCACTTAACCTCTGAGTTTCATTTACCTCATCTCTAAATGGGAGAAGATGGTACGTCTTTTACCTGCTTCACAGAACTGCATTAAAGCACTCCAAGAGGAGGAAGCTAGGTGGTTCAGTGGTTTGAGAACCAGACCTAGAAATGGAAAATTGTGGGTTCAAATTTTACCTCAGACACTTCCTAGCTGTGTGACCCTGGGCAACTCACTTAACCCCCATTGTCTAGCTCATACCACTCTCCTACACAGTATTGATTCTAAGATGGAAAGCAAGGGTTTGTTTTTGTTTTTAAAAAAGCAATATGGGAAAGCTGTCTGTTATTGAATTGTTCCTACTTACATATGTGTACATCTCTGCTAATTTTTTCTTTCCTAGGAAACCATTTTCTTTTGATTTTGCTTTCGTCATTGAAATGGAAGTCAATGCATTCAGTATACCTGAGCCTGAAAGCCCAGCACAATTTGTGGAAAACAGCACTGGATTTGGAGTGAAGAGACCTGGATTCTAGTCCCATCCCTACTAATAATGAGCTGGATGACCTTTACAAATCATTTGCTTCTCAGAATCTCCATTTCCTCATCTGACAAATGGAGATAATAATATCTTCCTGGCCTTACCTCAGAGTTTCCTTGTAATGATCTAATGAACCAGTGTGCATGGAAGCATTCTGATTATTGCATGTACCACCTGTGTGCTCAGCCCTTGCCATGTACCTATGAACAGGAATTCTACAGGAATTCATTCCAAAAATGGGGAAATGGTCAAGAACTGGAGTAGTTAGGAAGACCCCCTAGAAGGGGAAGGGGGAAGAGTCCAGTTGAAGCTTTATCCTGAATGGAGAGGAAGATATAAATCCTAAGCAAAGGCAAGAGGTGAGCCATTACAGGGTATGTGCAGAGAACAGTGAGCAGACCAGTCTAGCTGATGCAGAGGCTATCTGTTGGGGAATAAAGAGACAAACATTTAACAGATGGGACAGGCTACATAACAATGGACCAGACCCATTCAATTGTCATGAGTGGCTTAGAAATCTTTGACTTTGTACCCTGTCCATTAATTGTTATTTCTTTCTATCTGCTCAGACAGAATCGTATAATCTCAGACCTGGAAAGGATCTCAGAAGGTATCTATTCCAACCAACACCTGAACAAGAGAGTCCCCTATATCACCTGCCAATTATTCAGCCATCCAGCCTTCAATTGAAGATCTCTAGGAGGAAGATTACCTCTCTATCCTTCCCCCTCAACCCTCTAAGCCAATACTTTCAGATATCTGTAACTTTTAGGAAGTTTTCCCTTGTATTGAACCAGATTATCTCTCTGCTATTTCCCTTCATGGTTATTAGTTCTACTCTCTGTGGCCAAGCAGAAGAAATCTAATCCTCCCTCTCCAACAGCTCTAGAAGTTCCTGAAGACAGTTGTCATTCCTAAACCATCCTTCCTTCTCTTCCTTTTCTCCAAGCAAAATATTGCCAAATCCTTCAGCTGATCTTTATACGACCCAAGACTTTACTTGACATTTTTAATATTTCTTTTGTGTGTTTATCACATTCTATTTTATATTATCATTATTTGCTCAGGTTTCTTATCTCACACTTAGTTACTAGTCAAGGCATCACCCTCCTGATATCATTAGTCCTCTTCAAAAGTAAAAGATGAACAACAGCAGACTTTAAGCCTTATGAGAGCAGGCACTGTATCTTATTGAGAGGCAGTGTGGGGGTGGTGAAATAGGGAGACATTAGTTTGTGTCTTCACTGAAACTTAGGAACTTTGTGATGCTGGTAAGGCAAGACCTTTTGCCTTTCTGAACTGCAGGCTCCAGGGATATTTGTTCTACCTATTTTGGAGGGTTGTTGTAAGCAAAAGCACTTTATGAAACAAAAAGTACAATGTGGGCATGAGCTGCCTTTGTATCTCCTTCAGCCCCTAGGTTGGTGTCCTCTATCATGTTTGTAGAATCTGAATGTCCTTATTGAGAGAGAGAAATTTACCCCCAGAACTTTCAGCAATTCAGGAGCTCAGACCTCCATTACAATCAGCCAGCCTGTTCTCTGATGTCCCCATAAACCCTGTCTGGTTCCAAAAGACTGTAGGGAAGGAAACATTGGTGCTAGCAACTGCCATATTTCTTCAGAAGATTAGAAGCAAGAGCCCACATTTCTAATTCAAACCCTACAGATGCTGTTTAAAAAACAATAGCAACATTTTAAGGGGAGAATCATTGGCCCTTAGAGAGGAAACAAATGATAATTCCCAATTGTTTTCATCAGAAATACCCACACACATGTCTGTCCTACCCTGGATCTGATCTCTCTGTTTAATTTTATGAACTACCTTTAATGTAATTTTAAACTTGATTTTAATTCTCTACTTAATTAAAAAAACAATCACACTTAATTGAGACTAAATTATTTCATCTTTCAATATTTTCTTCCCTGCATCTTCTCTTTAATTAGTTTTTTTAAACTGTATTAAAACCTTAGATGTGTTGGATTAGATATGTGTTGCCCAGGAAAGGAAGGCAATATGCAAATGTACAGTATAAAAAAAAAAGCTTCTCATGTCTAAGGAAGAAAGGTTTTACAAACTGAATAGCTGCTACATAATTCCTACTAAACACCTTTACAATAACTAGTGTGGAAAAACTCCAAACCACAGGATTAATGGTGATCTTTGGGCTTCTCCACCACAGCCCCCAGTTGTAAGGGTTTAGGGTCTAAGGCATTAGAGTGCTCAGCCAAGTGTGTTTGTGAATTTGTTGAAGTCCAAACACTAAAAAACAATCTGAGATACTTTTCAAGCTCAGCGTGTCCAAATTCTTCCCAATTTTCTCACTGTGTGGGGGAAAAGAAAACACGCACACACACACACAAAAAAAACCCAATAAGAAAACCCCACAGTATTCTTTTCCACACCTAGAATCTCAGAATCTGATCTTTGGAAAGGCGGTCAAACAATCAATCAATTTATGAAGCACCTACTATGCTTTAGGAACTGTGGTAGGCACTGAGGACACAAAGACAAAAGGGAAACAAAAAGGGAAATTTAACATATATGCTTCAATCCCACATGCATTTATCCATAGACAGTATAGTATCATAGATGCAGGTCAGAAGCAGCTGGGGTCAAAGTCCACTCAGGACGCACTTAGGCAAGTTACCTAACCCCTTGGTGTTCTGGGAAGCTCTCTAAGATTATAAGTTTCATAGAAGGTTCCAACTGCAAATCTAGGGAGCTGACTAACTTGGGAGCACCCAACACCAATGAAATCACAAGTCCGGGACTTATCGATTATATTTACAATCTAGAGTATATTTGAAAATTATTATTATTATTATTGCCTATTTATGGCAAAAAAAAAATGTAGGTAAATGCTATGCTTTTAATGGTGATGTTGTTATCCCTAACCTCAAACAGCTTCAGAATGGGAAAGTACTATATTAACATTGGGTCAAAACTCACTGAAGTCAGAGTCTGTGTTTGGGGACTATATTAGCCCTTTCAGAACTATATATGATTTATATCTTTAAGTCAGAAGACTGTTCAAGTTTTGCCTTTGATATACTAAAGGCAACCTTGTGTAGTAGAAAAAACACTAGATTTGAACTCAGAGGATTTGACTATGAATTTTGCTACTAACTCAATAAGACAGCTAAGTGGTACAATGGATAGAACATCAAGCCTAGCATCAGAATTTCAGACACTTATTAGCTGTGTGATCTCAGGCAAGTCACTTAACCCTGTTTGCATCAAAAATGAGCAAACCACTCCAATCTCTCTTCCAAGAAAACCCCAAATAGGGTCATGAAGAGCCAACGTGACTGAACTCCAAGACAGAAGGTAAGGGTTTAAAAAGGGGGGGGGGGCAGCTGGGTGCTCAGTGGATTGAGAGCCAGATCTAGAGATGGGAGGTCCTAGGATCAAATCTGGCCTTAGACACTTCCCAGATGTATGACCCTGGGTAAGTCACTTGACTCCCATTGCCTAGCCCTTACCACTCTTCTGCCTTGGAGTCAATAAGATGGAAGGTAAGGATTTAAATATATATATATATATATATATATATATATATATATATATATATATATATATCTTTAATATAATACTAACTCATTGGGTGATTTGGGGCAAATTCTTCTGGTAAAATCCTTGAAAATCCAGGGTTACTACCACATTATGCTGAGAGCCGTTGTGTATACTTTACACAGTGGGTAACACTAGATTTGAGTCCAAGGGCTTGAGTCTAAATTCTAGCTCTGATGCTTACTAGCTGTGTATTCCTGGACAAAGAAACTGAAAATCTTTCTGAACCGCAGTCATTGTCTATAAAACTGAGGTTCTGGATAGCTCTAAACCTAGGATTCTTTGAGACTTTACAATAGGACTTTTGTGGAGGATGAGGATGAAATTTATCTAGGATTAAATGTAAATTTTTCCATTTGAGCCAACTGTCTAAATTCAGGTACAATTGTGCAAAGACAGTTCATATCAAAATGACTATGGGAGCTTCAAGAACTAGAGTTTCAATATATGTCATCAGTGTCTCATAGAAGTCAAAAGAGATACTGCCTAGTGTAAAAATAATAGGCGAAGGAAAGTCCCACTATGCCCAGATCAGATTACATCTGGAATATTGAGCTCATTTCTTGATCTAGTGCTGAGCAGTGTTTCTTGCACATAGTAGGTACTTAATAAATTTTGAATTGGATAAATTTCCAAATTTTGAGAAATGTAATAATAGACGAGAATTCATTCAAAGGAGGGCAACTAGCATTATCAGGGCACTGGAAACCATGAAATAAAATGATTAACTGAAGGACCTGCTATGTTCAGACTGGAGAAGAGAAGACCCAAAATAGGAATTTGTTATGTGCATGAGAACTTCATCTTGTACTGTGTGGTCATTAGGTTGAAAAACAATTTGGAATCTTGTAAATAAAGTGATTTAAATGTTCATATCCTTTTTATTTACAATGTTGTGACTCCTGTGTGTATTGTTTTCTTGGCTCTACTTACTTCACTCTATCAGTTCAAATAGATCTTTCCATGCTTCTCTGTAGTCATCACATCATTTCTAAGAGCACAATTATATTCCATTTACATTCTTGTGCCCCAGTTTGTTTAGTCATTTCCCAATTGATAAGTATTTGCCTTGTTTCCAATTCTTGGCTATCAAAAAAAAAAGTAATGCTACAAATATTTTGGCGCATATGAGGAATTTCTTTTTATTGATGGCTTCCTTGGAGGCATAAGTGCATTAATGGAGTCTCTGATTTAAAGGGTATGAATATTATAGTCACTTCATTTACATGATTCCTAATTGTTTTCTAAAATGGTTGTACTATTTCATAGCTTCAGCAATGATGTGTCAGTGGGTCTATCTTTTCACAACCCCTGCAACATTGACCATTGCCATTTTTGTCATCTTTGACAATTAGGTGAAACCTTAGGATTGTTATGATTCACATTTTTCTTATTCTTAATAACTTAGAGCATTCTTTTGTATGATTATAAATTTGACTTAGAGTTTGAACTTAGATCTTTCAGACTCTATGTTCCAATATTCTATCCTCTGCAACAACTAGATGAATTTATTTGGCATTTACTATGTTTGATTGTCTGAGGATACAAAGAAAGGCCAAAGCACTTGACCCAATTATTCAGTGAAGAACACAATTTGGTTGCCCCGAACTGTGGGGCTTGTAGTAATGGGGCCTACATATATTGTCTTCTGTAAGGTCCATTTATTTAGCATTTCATTATGTACTTTACTTTTCTCTAGAGAATCTCAGGGTTGGTTGTGTTGTTGGTGGTGGTTTTTCCTGTTCCAGAGAGGAGGAGAATTACTAATTCAATTCAAGATCCTTCCATCTCCCCTTTTCTTCTCCAAGACCTACCCCTTCTTCAGGGCTAGCTCCCATCTCCATATTCACCAAGAAGCCTCCCTTTGGCTACTCCAGTTCTCACTGATCTCCCCCTTCTCTGCAGTCCCTCAACATGTTTCTTCCTCCAATTGGAATGTCAGTTCCCTGAGAAAAGGGGCAATGTTTTGGTATATAGTAAGTTCTTAATACTCCCCCCATTCATTCATTGATTTAATCATCCACTTATTCATCTCAGAGGAGCTTATCTCTACTCCAACCGAATATTTATAAATTGCTTAGACAGAAGCAATGAGGCTTGACAGATAGTCAGATGAGCTGAATCATGGGATCCCAGATTTAGAATTAGAAGGGACCTTGGAGGTCATCTGAGGAAAAGACCATTTTATAAATGAGGTAACCCAAGTCCAGAGATGTTAAAATACTTGGTTAAAGTCACATGACCAACAACTGGACAAGCTAGAATTCTGACTCTGGCTCTCTAAGTCCAGGTTCAGCCCTTTTGTCACCATTGCCTGGGCTCATGTCCTTTATTCAATACCCACTTCCAGTGTGACCCTGGGCACATCCTTTCATTTTTCTAAACTTTGATTTTCCCATTTACAAAATGAGAATGATATTTGTACCAATCATCTCACTGGGTGCCATGAGGAAAATGCTACAGCACTGGATGACTACTATGAAAGACAGTGAGGAGTAGTGGACAGAGACAGCCTTGGGGTCAGAAAGACCTGAGTCTAAGTCCCACATCTGACATACACCAACTGTGTGATCCTGGACACTTGGCTTTAGGCTTCTCCTATGACCCTTCTTCTTTCCCATATGTGTATCTATCCCAAAGATGAGAACCAAATAGTGCTCAAAAAGGTTTGTGGAGTGATATTACCTCTCCAAGTACCCCAGCTTAACTAATCAATGTCCATGGATGAACAAGACAGGAAGAACAGGAGAAAAGACAAAAGGGGGCAAGGAGAAGGATGTCGTTTTTAAGCCACTTTTAGTCATGTACAATCCTTCATGGCCCCTTTTGGGATTTTTTTTTTTGGCAAAGATAGCAGACTGGTTTTCCATTTCCTTCTTCAGCTCATTTTATAGATGAGGAAATAGGGTTAAATGACTTGCCCAGGGTCATAGAGCTAGTACATGTCTGAGCTCAGATTTGAACTCAGGAAGAACAGTTTCTGACTCCAAGTCTGGCACTCTATGCACTGTGCCACCTAGAAGAAACATAGAGGAAGAGGAAGAAAGATAAGAGGAGAAAATGGAGAAGAGAGAAGAGAAACCAAGAGTTATATATACTACCCAGCATAGTTCCTTATATATTCTAGGTACTCAATAAATAGTGACAGTAAGGGAGAATATAAGTGACAGTGAATAAGTACAGAAGCAATGAGTGACTAAATGAACGGCAAAATGAATGATTATATGAATGAATGAATGAGCAATAACCTGGCAGAGTGGATAAAGAGTCATCCTGAGAATCAGCAAAACCTGGGTTCAAATTCTACCTCTGAAAAAAACAACTCTGTGATGCTGAACAAATGACTTAACTTAGTAATAACAGTAGCTGACTTTTTTTTATAAAACTCTAAGGTTTGCAAAACACATAGCAGATATTATCTTATTTTCAATTTACAAGAATCCTGAGAAGTAGGTGTTATTATTATCCACATCTTACAAATGAGCATATTGAGAGTGGTTAACTGACTTATCCAAGGTTACTCCAGTATGTGAGGTAGAATTTGAATTCAAGACTTCCTAACTCCAGGTCCAGAACGCTATCCATTGGGCCATCTAGCTGCCAAACTTTGACTTAGATACCTCGTAGGTGAGTTCTCAGTCTATATCTAGAAAGGGACCTTCCACTCCAAGAGTTTCTCATCCCTGTGAAATCACAGGTTCAGATGAGAAATAAAACAAAAGAAATGAATGATTGAATGAATAAGCCTTTCTGGCAGTGATTGAGAGAATGCCCCCTACCAATGCCCCAAGTGATGGCGGTCATGCCATTGTTTGCTCCTCTGGATGATCACTTTGCTGAAAGGAAGCCCTACCTGACAGATGGGGAAGGAGAGATGCCCAGTTGCAAGCTTTACATGTTTTCTCAGCTAGTCGGCCATGTCAGCAATAGAAAAGAGAATAGTGCTCATTTTCTCTTTTACACAGGCATGAACTCAGCCACTTTCCAGTCTTAGACCTCATGTCTGTACCAGAGCAAAAGAGAACAAACTCTCAGCCCATCATCCCAAGTTTGCTCTGTATGACCCCAAATATCTAGCTGTCTAGCACGGTACAGGCATAGCCCCAGCCATTGCGGCAGAGACCATGTGGCATTAAGGAACAAAGCCGTCCTGGCTGTGCTCCGGAATGTTAGATCCTCCTGCTCCCTCTTTGTGCACATTTTATCCTCTGTGATGAATATATATAAAAAGACCCACCTAGTGATTACTTTGGCTTCCATTCGAGCTGGCCTGTGATCAGAGCTGCCTACAGCGAGAGTTTCATAAGTAGAGGTTATCGGATGTTACAGGGCCTCTCTCCCACTGGGGAGCCAAACGTTGGTTTGATAACAAGATCACCGAGAGGCAGATAGGAGCTTAGCCATCTGAATGGTCCCTCAAGGGCTTCTGTGATACAAGGAAACAAGGGATGCAATTTATTATCCTCCCTCATTGCACTAGCCAATTGTTTGAGATGTCAGGCCAAAAACTCTGCCTTGTTTAAAAAAAATAGGACACCCCTATTGGGCTATTTCTCTGCTCCTTTGAAGGTGATCAGCACAATGTCCTCTTTCAATGATGGGAGGCGTCCTGAACCCTGCATCCCGCTGTGTGCTGCTGAGATTCAAGCTCGGGCGGAGGTCCCCTTGAGGAGTCAGGCCTGAAATAGAATCGGGAGTACTTCAGCTAGAGAGCAGGGACAAGAGGCCTCCTCACGGTCACACTAGCATCGCTCTGGGGCCTCCATTGCAATTGTCTTCTTTGCTTGACAAATGCAATAGACTGGGAAACATGGGAATAAAGCCTGGGCTCAGCCTTCAACTTGCTGGAAGTTTCAAAGGCAGAAGCTGTTAAGGAGCTCACCCACCAGCTCCTTAGCTCAAATGCTGCCCCTCTCCCCAACGTCTTTCATCCCGTATAGAAAAGCCCCTTCGTGTCTCCATCTCTATCATAATGAGGTGTGTTGCAGGGATGAGGTTGGGGTTGCTGAGTCAGTGATGGTAACTAGCCAGGGCTGAAAAAAAATTATCTGTGCCTTATAGGAGTGATCGATGCATTATTCAAGTCAATCAAAGAGGTCTTTATTGGTGTGTCTTAACAACCACCTTTCTGCTCTGATTTCTCATTGGGGTTTAGAAGGTGGTGCTGGGTTCTTGGTTCTACCAAGTCTGAAAGACTTCAAGTCCAGAATCTGTCATCCAAGAATCAGCCCTAGTTAAGTGCAGAATGACTCATACTCAAAGGTTTCTTTATTAGGACATGATTGGGAGATGGAGGCAGATGGGGGAAAAACAGTAACTTGTGAAGACCACTTGATAAGATATACAAGCCTACAATTGATTCCAATGGAAGGAACACCTACCCTGACAAAACTGGATCCTTTGGAATGTGGAAGAGTAGCCTGTTCACCACACAAAACATAGTGGAAGGGAGAGACAGAGACAGAGGCAGAGACAGACAGACACACAGACACACAGACAGATACATAGAGACAGAGTCAGAGAGAGAGAAAGAGAGAGATGGAGACAGAGAGACATAGAGAGGGGGAGAGGGAGAGACAAAGAGAGAAAGAAGGAAAAGAGGAGGGGGGAGAGGGAAGAGGGAGAGAGACAGAGAGACAGAGAGCCTGAACTTATGAATAAAGAGAGAAGACCTTGTTGGGAATTATAGCTCCATGACTTATGAGCCATGTGACCTTGACCAAATCATTCATCCTCTCTGAACTTTAGTTATCTCATCTGTAAAATGGGGATAATAATACCTTATTACCTTCCTCACCAATGAGACTAAAAGTGTAGAAGCACTTTAGAAACAAAAATGCCATGGAAATGGAAGGTATAAGTAAAATGACTATATTTTATCATTTTAAAAAAATTTTGTACTCTAAAATAGCAATGATGAAGAACATTTCAAAATTCAAAGAACAACAGTAATAATTTTTAAAAGGATCACAGATTATACTTGAAACCAGGAACTCTTGGGTCCAAATCCCAATTCAGATATAGATTAGCTGTGGTAACGCTGGGCAAAGTAATTTAACATTTCTGAGCCTCACTTCCCTTACCAGGAAAACAAAGCAAGAAGGCAGCAAACCCAGCTCCCATATATGTACTCCATCAAGAAACTGACATTCATACCAGACTGAATAAATGTAAGGATGATATTAGAAAATAAGTATTGTTTTATTAGTTTAGGGATAAGAAGTAAAGTGGCTGGCTTAAGAAAAGAACTGGAGTTTGAAGCACAGCTGAGAGAGCATGTTGATTTCAGATGTTGACAGTCATAACCATTTTTCTGTGTCAATTATTTTCTTTGGCAGTTGGGAGTTGGTCTCTGGCAGTTGGCAGAGACACACTCTCAGAGACTCTCTCTCAGGGCTGGAGGAAGTAACATCTTTGCCTCTGTCTTTGTTTGAGGGAAAGATCTGAAGGAACTTAGTGTTTTCCTTTCCCAAGTTGGGAAACACTAGTGACTATCTATTGTGGTTTTTATAGATTGGTTTATATTTGAAAAAAAAAAAACAAAGAAATCTGGTCTTTGGTTTGGACTCTGATTCTGTTAAGGTTCAGAGTCCTAACGTGATTCTTATTGAGACTCAACCAGTTAGCCTTTGCTATTTTATAATTTGAAGGAGAAGTTAAGAATTATAAGGATAATAGTGGTATTTTTATTTAGAATAGTATAAATTTGGGTTAGTCAGATCAGGGAGGATTAGTGTAGCCTATGAAACACAGGAGAAACAGTTCCTTGCAGAACCAGGGAGTTTATTTGTGTGGATTTAGAATCCCTTAGAATTAGAAATCCTTTTTTATCCTTATATATTTCAATAAATATTTTATTATTAGAATAAGAATCTCTTTAGTATCCTTGCACCTGGCCTTGAAGGGAAGTTCACATTTGAGCTTCACTTCAACACTGAAGATACTTTTGATTACATCTATCAAAAGTATCCGAACAGTTTTGAACCTATATTGAACGTTTTGATAAATAATTTATTTTTATAACTCGCCAATTTATTTTTACAATAAAGACCAAGAAATTCAGTGAAAAACTATAGTAAGTTCCTTCTTCCATCCTGGAATTCCATACAAAGTCAGTTAAAAAACTCAAGGGCAATGAGAAAGATGGCCACTAATACAGCTGATGCTCCTAGCATTAAACAAGCCAGCGGTCTTCATTGTGAGTAGGTCAGGTTCTACACTATAGGGCTCTGCCTAGAGATAGCATGAGTAAAGGCTTCCTGAAAAATGTCCAAAGTAATCAGAAAACCATAGTGACATGGGCACTGTACCCCATAAACCCAGGCGAACTATTGTCAAAGAAACTCCCTTGTTGTTTTCCTGACTCTGAGCCTAAAAACATCCAATGACCCCACCTAGGGTCCTGAGATGACTATCTCCCTCTGATCGTCCTCTAGATGGTCAGAAAGATGCACCTTCAGACCACACCTTGATCCTGTTGGACATCTGCTTGTCCCCTAAACTAAGGAATCTTTATGTCCCCAGGCAGACCCCAGTATGATCACCCCACCTCATGCCTGAGTGATTAACTGTTGTGAAGAATGTATAAAATCCCCAGAACTGATGTCCTTTGGGGGACAGCCTCTCCATCCATGCTGTCCTCTTGGGGGAACAGCCTTTCCTTTCAAGCTGTCCTCCCAGGGAACTGCTCCCCATCTTGCTGTTCTACCTTGCTATCCTCTTGGCCACTCTCAACATTACTTCCTAAATTAATAAATCTCTTTTTGTTTTTAAGCTAAGTTTCGGAGTCATTGCATGCTTGCAAAAGGCATCCTTCCCAAACCCAAGGGTATCCTTTCCACACCCATAACACATAGGATCAAATTACCTCTAGTCCAATAAATTTTTTTTCCATCAAAAATAGGATAGCCTTACTAAATTTTATTTCCTTTTTTATTAAAACAAAACAAAAATACCATTTAACTAAGTACATGGTGTGACTGGATCACATTGAAAGTGTTCATTTTAGAAAGAACTCTGTTTTTAGTTCTTGGTATGGTCATTTATTATTATCATGAATTCTAAAAAGTTATTCTGAGTTCTTGCAACTATTATTTTGTTCCTTGCTGCTGCACAATTTCTGTTGTAGCTTTTTTACAACTTTTGTTACCATTCTTTTGAAACTACCATAATAATTTATAAAAGGAAATAATATTAGAGATTTCTGTAGCAGGATTAGAACTCTCTAATTTCTCAAGTAAATTTTTTATTTTAATGAAAATCAGAGTATGAAGAGCATACGCAAGGCTAGAATCTAAACTAATACAATAAGCAATTAAGAAACCTATAATGACTTGAAGATCACTCTTTAACATTTTTTACATAGGGCCATGAGGGCATAGAGTTAGAGTAAGAAGGGACCTGATAGGTCAAATCTAATAATTTTGTTTTTATTTTTTATTTTAGATTTAATTACACACTCTAAATTTTAGATTTAATTACACAAAAACATTTCTATATACATAAAATACAAAAAAGGATTCATATAAAACCATGAGTTTCCATTTCATACTACTTACTCCTTTTTTTAAAAAGTATATAATTATACATAAGATTTCAAAGCTATACTGCTTACCTGCCTCCTTCTCAACTTTCTTCCATTATATTATGTATTTTTTAAAGGAAAAAGTCCCAGAAATAGCATAACCAAAATCCAGAGCTGTCACATAAATAACATATACTACAAACATCCAGAAAGGAGTTCAAGTATGAAAGAACTATAGTCAGGATCAAAAAAGACTTGTCCACTTTATCTATAAATTAAAAGAGATCTTGGGATACAATATTCCAAAGGGCAAAAGATATAGGCACAAAACTAAGAATAACTTACCCTGCTAAAAGAATATTTGAAACTGAGACTGTCCTAAAAAATCTAAGACATATGGTAGTCATAAAATAAAACAATGGCATATGAACCTGGATCAAGTAATAAAATAAAGCATAGAAACTACCATTTCTTTTTATGAGTTATCAAGGAAGCCAGAAAGAGGACCAGTATGGTCCATGATGGTCAGAGAAGACTTCCTGAAATAGGTTGAGCTGGGTCCTAAAATACAGTCTGGATCTGGAAAAGAATAATTACTAATAATGATATACACACACCTCTGTATGTGTCTGTTGACATGTACATCTATTTATATACATATATATCTTCAAAGTTTTTGTTGTGCTTTACATATATTATCTTCTTGTTTTTGAGTCCAATTCTTTGTGAATCCATATCAGGTTTTCTTTGCAAAGATGCTGGAGTGGTTTGGCATGTCCTTCTCTATTTTGCAGATGAGGAAACTGAGGCAAAAAGAGTTAAGTGACTAACCTATGGTCACATGCCTAATAAATACCTGAGGCTGGATTTAAACTCAGATCTTCCTGACTCTATGCCCAATACACCATTCACTACTCCACCTAATTACCCTGTTATCTTAGGGCATCCCAAGTAGAGAAAATAAAAGAACATAGATACACAGTTACAAAGTATTTGGAGGACAGTTGATAGATAACCTAATTGGTACAGAAAGTTGGCATTTGGGAGAATAATGGGAAGTGAGTATGATAAGTGGACTGAGATCTGATTGTAGAGAGCACTGTATTCCAAGCTGAAGAATATGGGCTCAATTCTGTAGGTAATGGAGAGTCATTAAATTTTATCTAACAGATTAAAGACCTGATTAGATTGGTACTTTAGGGAATTTTCCCTATGTTGGGAAATGTGCAAGGTAGATTGAAAATCCATTAAAATTAGTTGAAAAAGGGAAAGACTAGAGGCAGGGAGGCTATCTAGAAGGCTGGCTGCAATAGTCCAGAAATGAGGAAACAAGAATCAGGATTAGAATGAGAGAAACAGGAATGAGTATGAGAGCACCAGAAACTTGCTGTGTTCTCACTTTCTATGTAAATAATTCAAGCAGCAGCAGCCATCCCATTCACTATGAGCTGACTCAGAAATAGCCTCTGAATCAATGAGACTAAGCAGCCGACTTCCCTTGATACCAATGATGCCCCAATATGTGGGGTATCAAAATCTCAATGTTTTGACTATCAGTGGTATAATCACTGACTGATTGACCATAAGTATGCAATTCTTGGTGAATTCTTTTTGAATTGAATTGAATGCCATTCAAGAAGATGGTTGGAATTTAGAAAAGACAAATTTAATTAGATTATCATCATAGAATTATAGAATGCTATAGTCAGAAGGGACATTAGTATACAGGATCTTCGGGCTACAAAGGACATTAGAACAGAATTTATAACTAAAGAGAGATTTAAAATATAAAACAGAATTTTCAAGCTGGAATGAACCTAAGAAACCATTCAGAATAACCTCTTCATTTTACATACAGGAAAACCAAGACAACCAGGGAGGTGATTTGTTCAAGGTCACACAAGTTTTAATGAAAAGATTCTAAACCACCGAGTCCTCTTTAAATAGAAATTAAACTTGACTTTTTGTGGGCATCAAAGTTTCTCTGGGGAGCAATTTCCATTTTGGTCTGAGTGGTCTGGGAAAAAAGCCAGCAAGGAGGAGTATCTTGGGAAGATTTTCACCCACCATAGCAGGTTAGAGTATAAGGGCACATAATACCAGAGTCTGGATGAGACTGACGATGATCTGAGGCATTCAGTGCTTTTTTTTTTTTTTAAGAAAAATCTAGACTAGCCCTGGATAACACTCCCACACAGAATTACTGTTGTATAATTAAAGGACAGTATAATTTCTGTTATATTTTCTTTTTTTTTCTTTAGAATATTTTTCCATGGTTACATGATTCATGATCCCCACCTCCCGCTTCTCCTCCCCCCTCCCAAAGTACAAGCATGTATAACAACAGGGTTATACATGTATCATTGTTCAAAACCTATTTCCATGTTATTCATATTTGCAGTAGAGAGATCTTTTAACATCAAAACCCTAATCACATCCCTATTGCACTACATAATCGATCATATGTTTTTCTAATGCATTTCTAGTTCCACAGTTCTTTCTCTGATGTGGATAGTGTTTTTTCTCCTATATTCCTCTGGATTATCCTGCATCATTGCATTGTTACTGGTAGAAAAGTCTATTACATTCAATTGCACCACGGTGCCTCAGTCTCTATGTACAATGTTCTCCTGGTTCTGCTCCTTTCACTCTGCATCAATTCCTGGAGGTCTTTCCCAGTTCACATGGAATTCCTCCAGTTCATTATTCATTTCAGCACAATAGTATTCCATCTCCAACACATACCACAATTTGTTCAGTCATTACCCAGATGAGGGAGAGCCCTTCATTTTCCAATTTTTTGCCACCACAAAGAGCATGGCGATGAATACTTTTGTACAAATCTTTTTCCTTATTATCTCTTTGGGGTACAAACCCAGCAATAGTATGGTTGGATCAAAGGGCAGGTATTCATTTAAAGCCCTTTGTGCATAGTTCCAAATTACCCTCCACTGTTACATTTTCACTGTGAGAGTGTAGCTATCAAAACAGAATCAAGAAACCATAGAATTGTAGGGTGTGGACTTCTCATGATTTTTTTTTTTTGCTTGTTTAGGGATATTATAATCACCACTGAGACCTGAAGAACACGGTTTCTCCTGGTGCCATTCAACTGACTGGCCACAATGGAGCTGTTCATACAGAAAAAAAAGAGGTCAGAAAGGCCTGGAGGGGAGAATCAGAAGGCCTGGGTTTGAATTTTGGTTCTGTTGTGCTCTAGCTGTGAGATCCTGAATAAGGCATTTCCCTCCTCCCCCACCTAGACCTCATTTTCATCTGTAAAATGAGGGGATTTGACACTAGATGACTTTCAAGATCTACCCCAAATCCAACATACTATAAATTTACTTTTTCCCAAGGGGAGGTGACAAGAATGAATACTGAGTAGAACTATGCATGGACAGGCATACCAAAGACTATATTAACCCAGTACATTCAAGCCTGATATCTAGGAAGAAAGGAAGGAAATAAGCTACAATGTCAGGCACTGTGTTATGCTGGTTTTCTCCCAACCAAAACCCTAGAAGGTAGAAAGAAGAACCTCATTTTATAGTTAAGGAAACTGAGGCAGATCAAAGTTTATTGACTTGTCCAGGATCACACAGCTAGTATATGTCTGAACCTAAATTTGGACTCAGATTTTTCTAGCTCTAGCCCATGTTCTCTACACTGCATCACCTAGCATTGAAGAAAACATATATTGCTAAGTCACTTTTTTGTTATTTTGTTATTCTGTCCTTTTCAGGCACATATGACTCATCTTGACCTTGTTTTAAGGGTTTTTTTTTTTGTTTGTTTGTTTTTAATTTTAATTTAATTTTATTTTTTTGGTTACAATACTCTCTTTATTTCCCTCCCTCCCCTCCATCCACCCTTCCCCCAGCCAATGCACAATTTCATTGGGTATTACTTGTGTCCTTCATCAGAACCTATTTCAATGATGTTGTTTGCACTAGGCTGTTCATTTAAAGTCTACATCCCCAACCATATCCCTTTGACCCATGAATTCAAGCAGTTGTTTTTCTTCGGTGTTTTTACTTCTGCAGTGTTTCCTATGAATGTGGATAGTGGTTTATCTCGTAGATTCCTCCAAGTTGTTCAGGATCACTGCATTGCCACTAATGGAGAAGTCCATTACATTCGGTTGTACCCCAGTGTATCAGTCTCTGTGTACAATGTTTTCCTGGTTCTGCTCCTTTCGCTCTGCATCAGTTCCTAGATGTCATTCCAGTTCACATGGAATTCCTCCACTTTATTATTCCTTTTAGCACAATAGTATTCCATCACCAACATATACCACAATTTGTTCAGCCATTCCCCAATTGAAGGGCATCCCCTCATTTTCAAATTTTTTGTCAACACAAAGAGCGTAGCTTTGAATATTTTTGTACATGTCTTTTTCCTTATTATCTCTTTGAGGTACAAACCCAGCAGTTCTATGGCTGGATCAAAGGGCAGACAGTCTTTTTAGCATCCTTTGGGCATAGTTCCACATTGCCCTCCAGAATGGTTGGATCATTTCACAACTCCACCAGCAATGCAATAGTATCCCGACTTTGCCACATCCCCTCCAGCATTCATTACTTTCCTTTGCTGTCATGTTAGCCAATCTGCTAGGTGTGAGGTGATACCTCAGAGTTGTTTTGATTTGCGTTTCTCTGATTATTAGAGATTTAGAGCACTTTTTCATGTGCTTATTAATAGTTTTTATTTCTTTAACTGAAAATTGCCTATTCATGTCCCTTGTCCATTTATCAATTGGAGAATGGCTTGATTTTTCTACAATCAATTTAGTTCTTTATAAATTTGAGTAATTAGACCTTTGTCAGAGGTTTTGTAATGAAGATTGTTTCCCAATTTGTTGCTTCCCTTCTAATTTTGGATCCATTAGTTTTGTTTGTACAAAAGCTTTTTAATTTGATGTAATCAAAATTATTGATTTTACATTTTGTAATTTTTTTCTAGCTCTTGCTTGGTTTTAAAGTCTTTTCTTTTCCAAAGCTCTGACAAGTATACTATTCTGTGTTCTCCTAATTTACTTATAGTTTCCTTCTTTATATTCAAGTCATTAATCCATTCTGAGTTTATCTTGATGCAGGGGGTGAGATGTTGATCCAAACCTAATTTCTCCCATACTGTCTTTCAATTTTCCCAGCAGTTTTTATCAAATATTGGGTTTTGGTCCCCAAAACTGGGATCTTTGGGCTTATCATATACTGTCTTGCTGAGGTCATTTACCTCTAATCTATTCAACTGATCCTCCTTTCTGTCTCTTAGCCAGTACCAAATTGTTTTGATGACCACTGCTTTATAGTATAGTTTGAGATTTGGGACTGCAAGGTCACCTTCCTTTGCATTTTTTTCCATGATTTTCCTGGATATCCTTGATCTTTTGTTCTTCCAAATGAACTTGTTATGGTTTTTCTAATTCAGTAAAAAAGTTTTTTGGTAGTTCTATGGGTATGGCACTAAATAAGTAAATTAATTTGGGCAGAATTGTCATTTTTATTATGTTAGCTCGTCCTACCCATGAGCAATAAATGTTTTTCCAATTGTTTAGATCTAGTTTTAATTATGTGGAGAGTGTTTTGTAGTTGTGTTCATATAGTTCCTATGTTTGTCTCAGCAGATAGATTCCTAAGTAGTTTATATTGTCTAGGGTGATTTTAAATGGAATTTCTCTTTCTAATTCTTGCTGCTGAAATGGGTTGGAGATATATAGAAATGCTGATGACTTATGTGGGTTTATTTTGTATCCTGTGACTTTGCTAAAGTTGTTGATTATTTTGACTAGCTTTTTGGCTGATTCTCTAGGATTCTTTAAGTAGACCCTCATATCATCTGCAAAGAGTGATAGCTTGGTCTCCTCATTGCCAATTTTAATATCTTCAATTGCTTTTTCTTCTCTAATTACTACTGCTAGTATTTCTAGTACAATGTTAAATAATAGAGGTGATAATGGGCATCCTTGTTTCACTCCTGATCTTATTGGGAAGGCTTCTAGTTTATCCCCATTGCAGATGATGTTTGCTGATGGTTTTAGATATATACTGTTTATCATTTTTAGGAAAGGCCCTTTTATTCCTATACTTTCTAGTGTTTTCAATAGGAATGGGTGTTGGATTTTATCAAAGGCTTTTTCTGCATCTATTGAGATAATCATGTGATTTTTGTCAGTTTGCTTGTTAATATGGTCAATTATGTGGATGGTTTTCCTAATATTGAACCATCCTTGCATTAGTGAATAACCCTTGTGATAATTTGCTGGAGTCTTTTTGCTAGTATCCTATTTAAGATTTTTGCATCTATATTTATTAGGGAGATTGGTCTATAGTTTTCTTTCTCGTTTTGACCTGCCTGGTTTTTTGGGATCATATTTGTGTCATAAAAGGAATTTGGTAGAACTCCTTCTTTGCTTATTCTGTCAAATAGTTTATATAATATTGGGATTAGTTGTTATTTGAATGTTTGGTAGAATTCATTTGTGAATCCATCTGGACCTGGGAATTTTTTCTTAGGGAATTCTTTTGTGGCTTGTTCAATTTCTTTTTCTAATATGGGGTTGTTTAGGTAATCTATTTCTTCCTCTGTTAGTCTAGGCAATTTATATTTTTGTAAGTATTCATCCATATCACCTAGATTGCTATATTTGTTGCCATATAATTGGGCATAATAGTTTTTAATGATTGCCTTAATTTCCTCTTCATTAGAGATGAGGATTCCCTTTTCATCTTGGATACTGTCAATTTGGTTTTCTTTTCTTTTTTTAATTAGATTGACCATTACTTTGTCTATTTTATTTGTTTTTTCAAACTACCAGCTTCTAGTATTATTTATTAAATCAATAGTTCTTTGACTTTCAATTTTATTAATTTCTCCTTTGATTTTTAGGATCTCTAATTTAGTCTTCATCTGAGGAATTTTAATTTGTTCACTTTCTAGTTTTTTAATTTACATGCCCAATTCATTGACCTCTGCTCTCCCTAATATGTTAATATATGAACTCAAGGATATAAATTTCCCCCTGAGTACTGCTTTGGCTGCATCCCATAACTTTTTAAAGGATGTCTCATCATTGTCATTTTCTTCAATGAAATTATTGTTTCTATGATTTGTTTTTTGACTAACCGGTTTTGGAGAATTGTATCATTTAATTTCCAATTAATTTTTTATTTACCTCTCCATGTACCCTTACTAATTATTTTCATTGCATTGGGATCTGAGAAGGTTGCAATTATTATTTCTGCTCTTTTGCACTTGTTTGCAATGTTTTTATGACATAATACATGGTCAATTTTTGAGAATGTACCATGTGCTACTGAAAAGAAAGGGTATTCCTTTTTGTCCCTATTTGTTTTTCTCCACATATCTACTAACTTTAATTTTTCTAAGATTTCATTCACTTCTCTTACCTCTTTCTTATTTATTTTTTGGTTTGATTTATCTAGTTCGGATAGAGGAAGGTTCAGGTCTCCCACTAGAATAGTTTTTCTGTTTCATCCTTAATCTCCTCTAGTTTCTCCTTTAGAAATTTGGATGCTATGCCATTTGTTATATACATGCTGAGTACTGATATTTCCTCATTGTCTATACTGCCTTTTATCAGTAATTACCTTCCCTATCTATTTTGAGTACATCTATTTTTACTTTGGCTTTATCAGATATCATGATTGCAACTCCTGCCTTCTTTTTATCAGTTGATGCCCAATAGATTTGGCTCCATCCTGTTACTTTCACCCTATGCCTATCTACCTTCCTCATGTGTATTTCTTGTAGATAGCATATGGTATGGTTTTGGATTCTAATCCACTCTGCTATTCACTTACATTTTATGGGTGAGTTCATTCCATTCACATTCAGAGTTATGATTACCAGCTTTGTATTTCCTAGCATTTTGATTTCTACTCCTAGTCCTGCCTTTTCTTCTTTCACTATTTCCTTCTACACCAATGTTTGTTTTTAATCATTCCCCCTAGTTTTCACCCTTATTTTACTTCCCTTTCTACCCCCCTTCCCTTCTTATTCCCCCCTTATTTTCTTTGCAGTTTTTTTTAAAACTACCCCTCACCCTCTCCCTCCCTTATACTGCTTTCCTCCACACCAGTCCATTTGTTACCCTTCTACTCCCCTATAGGGTGTGAATCTATTCTCTGCCCCAATGGATTGGATTGTTTTTCCCTCTTTGGATCAATTTCAATGCATGTAAGAGTTGAGTATTTCCTATCTCCAACCTCTTTACCCTTCCAGTGTATTGATGTTCTCCCCCCTCCAGCCATGAGCTTCTTTGTGACATATAAATTTACTCCCTTTTGTTTCTTTAACAATTTATTTTAAAATTAACCTCTTTTTTAGCTCTAGTTGTGTGTGTATATATATATACACACGTATATGTATTTATGCATACATATATCTATATACCTATTTATGTCTTGCTATTTCATCCTATACAGTTTGTCACTGTTCCATCTAAGTGTAATTCTTCTAGCTACCCAGGTGGTAACAGTTTTGAAGAGTTAGCAATGACCTCTTTTCTTATAGGGATACATATCATTTTAACTTATTGCATCTCTTTAAAAAAGTTGGGGTTTTTTTTGTTGGTTTTTTAAAATTCTTTTTCCCCTCTTTTTTAATTACCTTTTGATGATTCTCTTGAGTTCTGTGCTTGGACATCAAATTTTCTGTTCAGGTATGGTCTTTTCTTTACAAATTCTTGGAATTCTTCTATGCTATTAAATGACCACACTTTCCCCTGTAAGAATAGGTCAATTTTGCTGGGTAATTGATTCTTGGTTGTAGACCTAGTTCCCCTGCTTTCTGGAATATCATATTCCATGCCTTTCAGTCCTTCAGTATATATGCAGCCAGATCCTGTGTTATCCTTTCGGTGGTTCCATACTATCTGAATGACCTCTTCTTGGCAGCTTGTAATATTTTTTCTTTGGTCTGATAGTTCTTGAACTTGGCTATAACATTCCTGAGTGTTGTAAATTGGGGATTAAGTACAGGAGGTGATCTGTGGATTCTTTCAATTTCCACTTTTTCCTCTTGTTCTAGAATATTGGGGCAGTTTTCTTAAATAATTTTCTGTAGTATTATGTCCTGGCTTTTTCTTTTGTCATAGTCTTCTGGTAGACCAATGACTCTTAAATTGTCTCTCCTCGAACGATTATCTAAATCCTGTTTTGTGAATGAGATGCTTCATATTTTCCTCAATTTTTTCATTCTTTTGGTTTTGTTTCATAGTGTCCTGCTGCCTTGTGAGGTCACTTAATTCTAGTTGTTGTATTCTGGTTCTTAAGGACTAGATTTCATCCCTGACTTTTTGGTCTTCCTTCTCCTTCTGGTCTGATTTTCTTTTGAGGTCATCTCATCCTCTTTGCCTCATCTCTCATCTCCTTTGACTCATCTTTCACCTTCATTGCCTCATCTTTCATCTCCTTTGCCTCATTTCTCAGCTGGTTGATTTTGGCTTTCAAGACACTATTTTCTGTTTCCAGATGACTTATCTTAGTTTTTAAGTTCTTTTCCCAATTGTCTTCAGCTTCTCTTAATTGTGTTTTGAATTGCATTTTGAGACTTTCCAAAGCCTGTATCCAATTTGCTGGGATTTCTGATTTATCTTTTGCTGATGCCTCGCCCTCTGTTCCATTTGCTCTTTACTTGTTGCCTGTACAGAAGCTGTCTATTGTAATTTCTTTCTTCTTTTTCTATTATTTGCTCATATTTACCCCTTCTTTATTCCCCATATTTGTCTGAGCTCTTTCTCCTCTCATTTTTTTGGTTTTGGTGGTTTCTGTCAGTCTCCCCTCTTGGAGCTTTGACAGAAAATCTCTCCCTGCAATCTGTGGGGGGAGGGGTGTTGGAGTTTGAGCTTCCCTGTCCTCTGGAGGCTTTTGATTGGATTAAATTGAAGTCCAGCAGTCTGTGAGGGAGGGGTGTTCTGACCTCTGAAGACTTTTGATGGGATCAAGTTCAGCTGGATTGGGCTGGATATGCCCTGAGACCAAAACCTCCTGGAAGGCTGGAGCAATATGGAGGGTCTCAGCCACTGTGACTAGGCTGCCTGCTGTTCACTCCCTCTCCAGCTCTTTCCCTGCCACCTGTGTTCAACACTCTTAGCCTGGCACAGCTCTGCCCACAAGGTACTCCCTCCAGGCCAAAGCTTTTGCCCACCCAAAGGTTCCCGCTGCTGCTGGAGGCTTAGTGCTCTAGGTGGAGGGGAGGGGTCCTGGGACCTTCCTTCTGCCTTCTCCTTAAACCTGAGTGTTCTTGGATTCTAGCTTTTGGGGGGGGGGTGTACCTTTTGGATTGAGTCCAGCAGATGGCTTCCTTTGCTCTGTCCTGTTTTTAGGTTTGATTTCCAGTCCCCTAGGAGCATTCAGTTTGTGATCGGTAAAGAAGAGTTTTCAGAGGTCTGAATTTCTTCTGCTTCTAAGCCGCCATCTTGACTTGAGATAGTAGCATGGTTTCCCATTTCCTTCTCTTGATCATTTGACAGATAAAGAAACTGAGGCAAGCAGGGTTAAGTGACTTACTTAGGGTCACATAGCTCGTATGTATCTGAAGTCAGTTTTGAACTCAAGAAAATGAGTCTTCCTGACTTCAGACCCAGCACTCTAACCACTGTACCAGCTAATTGCCTGCTTAGCTGAGCTTGTTAAAGTTCTACTGCTGGTAACTACCAGAATGACCCCTTGTACCCTCATTGAAAACAAAATCCATGTGCTGTTGGAAAAGAGATAAGAAAATCTACTTCAACTTCTAATAATAATGATGATGATAATTGACATTGATATGGCATTTTAAGATTTATGAAGCCCTTTCTTTCCAACAACCCCATGAGGTAGATAATGCAAGTACTAGATGAACTTTGAATTACATTTCTGTTACTTATTGTGATTGTGGCAGAGTCTCATCACCTCCTGAGCCTTTTGTTTCCTAATCTACGAAAAGAGAGAGAAGGAAAAGATGATCTGTAGGTCATCTTTATAGAACAAAAATTCCTGTAATTCCATGTTATAAGTAAAGAAACTGATGAAACAACTTCCCCCAATGCCACAGAGCTTGTAAGGAGCAGGGTCTGAATTTGAACCCTGTGCCCTAACTTTAAAATGGTGCCCTTTCATCTACATCATATGCAAATAACTTCTAGGTTGTGGACCTGTGTCTATTTTTTCCAGATTTGTTCCTTGAATCTCTCCTAAACTGGAACTCCTTTTGCAGAGTTAGCTATGATCTCTTAGTTGCCAGAGTTGGTAACCCTTTCTCAGTTTTCATCCTTTTTGGTCTCTCTGCAGTCTTTGACACTACTGGCCACTTCCTATGTTTGCATAATTTCTCCTCTGTAGACTTTCATGACATTTCTCTCTCCTGTGGGTCTGTAGGACCCCACTCTGAGGGAATTACTTTTTTTCACCACTGGGTTATACATGTGTTATCTCTTGATACCTATTTCCATATTATTCATTTTTGTAATAGAATAATGTTTTAAAATCAAAACCCCAAAACATATACCCACACAAACAAATAATAAGTCATATAATTTCTTCTGGATTTCTACTCCCTGTAGAGATAGAATTATAAAAATAAGAGTGAGTTTAAGTGAAGTTGAAAGTAGTAGCCCCAAAGAGATCATAAGGAAAAAGACATGTACAAAAATATTTATAGTTGTGAACTTTGTGGTGGTAAAAATTTGGAAAACGAGAGGGTATCCATCAATTGGGGAATGGCTGAACAAATTGTGGTATCTGTTGGTGATGGAATACTATTGTGCTAAAAGAAATAATGAACTGGAGGAATTCCATGTGAACTGGAACCACCTCCAGGAATTGATGCAGTGGGGAAGGAGCTTTGTATACAAAGATGGATACACTGTGGCACAATCATATATAATAGACTTCTTTACTAGCAGCAATGCAATGATCCAGGACAATTCTGAGGGACTTATGAAAAAGAACACTATCTACATTCAGAGAAAGAACTGTGGGAGTAGAAACACAGAAGAAAAAAACTACTTGATCACATGGTTTGGTGGGGATATGACTGGGAATATAGACTCTAAACAATCACCCAAATGCAAGCATTAATAATGTGGAAATAGGTCTTGATCAACAACACATGTAAAACCCAGAGGAATTGATCATTGGCTATGGGAGTGGGGTGGAAGGAGGTGAGAGAAAGAAAATGATTTATGTTACCATGGGAAAATATTCTCAATTAATTAATTAATTAAACTTAAATTCTTTAAAAAAAACAGATGTGGATAGCATTCTTTCTCATAAGTCTGAATAAATTACTCTTGACAATGTGAGTCACAATTGTACAATCATATAATGTTTAAGCTGAGAGGGGCATTTGAGATAATTTCACAAAACTCCTTCACTTGTCCAATGAGATCACTAAGGACTAGAGAGGCATAGTAACATACAAAAATTACTCAGTTTCTGAGATAAGATGCAAACAAAGGCCATCTAATCCCAAATCCAATGCTCTTCTTTCCCCCACAAAAGTACTGCCATTTCATTCCCTCCTCAGTGATAATTTCCTTTTTATTTTCTTCAGGAATCCTTACCCCTAGTACCACACAGAGTGGCAATGAACTAGTGACCCAATTACATTCGCTTTCCTCTTTTCTTCACCTTAGGAATGCCCTTCCCCACCAGACACACAGTAAAAAAATGGAAAACAAAGTGGGCCAGGATCCAAGGATCCTGGGCTCACCTAGACCTTTATTTCTTTGCCTAGTAAATAAAAGCAATGGACTAAATGATCTCTAAGGTCTTCCAGCTCTGACAAAATATTAATTTATAAACCTTCATCCTTCTATTCTTTTTCAGATAATCATCCTCATTTATTCATGTAGTATGGGAAAGAGTAATGAACAAGAGTGGGAGATGAGAGGATGTGGAGATAGCCCTCTGTCTTCTGCCCCTTGCTCATTCAATATACATGGATTAGTCTCTTCCCTTCTCTAGGCCTCAGTTTCCCCATATGAACAATGAGGATGTTAGAATAGATCATCTCTAAGTTCCCTTTCCAGCACAGTCTTTCTATGGTTCTATCATACCAATTGGAGGAAGCTGCAATTTCCCATGTGCTCAGCCAGCATTTTGTGTTATCTTTTCCTAATGGCAACAAGCTTCACATACCTATTACAGTTATTCCCACAATAAGTAGGACTGTAATAGTCACTTAGTACTTCACCCAATATTATTAATAAATTTTCAGGTCTAAAAAGAAACATATAGTTATTCTGTCAACAAAAGACAGGAATGTTTACCAATCTATATCCACTTTGGACTGTATTAAAAAAAAACAGAAAAAATGAATGAAGATACTCTCTAATAATATCTATGCTAGCAAAGTACTTCATTCTTTAGAAATCAGAACAACTTATAAGTTTGTTGTTGTTTTTTTTTTATTTTAAGGAGAATTCTCTCAACCTTTCCATTAGCCAGATTATTGGGAATGGAATAGGAAGTAAAAGAATCTTCAGTCATAGAAATTAAGGTCCATGTATATCTACTATCATGTCAAGGCCCCAGACCCAGGCCAAGTCTGCATCTTGGACTAGAAGAGATAGGTATGGAATTGCCAAGTAAAGCCAGACATTGCTATCAAAATCACTTTGAGGAAAGGGGATGAATCCCTTCCCCCAGAGGAACTGAGTCTGTTATATAATTGGCTTAGAGGAGCATTAGGGGTAGAGAAGAATGACCACTGGACTAGGAGACCTGAGTTATAAGCCAGATAGTTCCAATACTTACTAGCTCTGTTCTGTTGAACCAGTCACATAATCTCTCTGAGCTTCAAATTCCCTTAACTGTAAAATGAAGTCAATACTTTTTTATTAATCTTTAATTTAAAAAAAAATTATTTTTAGTTCTGAAGTCTCTCCCTCCCTCTCCCTACTCATTGACAGGCAAAAAAAATGCAATATCTATTTTACCTATGAAGGCATACAAAGCAGAACCTAATACTGTGAACACCAGCCTCATAAGATTGTAAAAGAAGCACTTTGTAAACCTCAAAGGTGTATTATTATTATTATTATTATTATTATTATTATTATTGCCTTGGCAAAACAGTACAGTTCAACACAAAGGTTCTGGTTCTGGAGTCACAAGGCCTGGTTACCATTTTGCCTCTAATACCACCTATGTGACCATAAATAAGTCCCTTATACTTTCTGAGCCTCAGTTTCCTCATATGCAAAGGGAGGGATTAGGACCAGATGGCCTGTACAGTCCCATCCAGATCTAAATCCATGATCCTATGAACTAGGGTGCTGCATGCTGAAGATAAAAAACAATGGAATAGCTCCTAGGGAATGAGAGAAATCAGTCTCTATCAAAGAGCTCCATGGCTACCAGGAAACTGTTGTGACAAAGGCTGGCACATAAGAAAAGTGCCAGGCTGAAGAGTGTGTGGAACTGATCACCTCAAAAGGGGAGGGGCCCTAGGAGTTTGTAATCTTGAGGAGGAGAAGACTCTGGCTGGTAGAGGAGTTGGGCTCTCAGTTGGGAGAAGTTGAAGAGAGAAGGTTGAAAAAGACTTTCTCCTGTGGGTTACTCACTTTTTCCCGTTTGTGACTGGAAATCTTTCCCCCCAATATTTCCTAATTGAAAAGACTATTGAAGAGGAAACCTGAGAAAGATATTTTAAATCTCTGTCTGACTTTACTTCAGCTCTTGTTGTCATGAGTCTGAACTGTGGCCAAGGGGCCAAACCCAGGGTGAGTCGACTTGACTTTTTCTCAGTGGGCTCAGGCCACCAAGGCCTGAGTTCTCCTCGAACTCAAAGAGGGAGGGAAAAAGGTTTTAGATAGGGACAGGGATCCTCTTCCCGACTTTCCTCTCCCATTCTTTCTCTTCCAGGTTTTCCTTTGTGTTATCCTGATTGAGTTAAGTTGACATTAAATAGTTATCTTTTCCCCAAGCTGTGAATCAAGTGTGAGTGAACAGATCAAGGGGAGACCCTTTGGTCCCGAGTAGAAGAAGGGGCACAAGAGGGACAAGAGCAAATTTTGGAGAGCAACAATAACTAAGGAGGGAAGGTGGAAGGGGGGAAAATCTTCAAACCCCCTCTCCTCTCTCTGAGCCACCCCATTACATTTGCTGTCTCCCCTGAACCCCACTTTGAGAAGGGGGTCTCCTCTCTTTTCCTCTCTCTATACTAAAAGACTGAACCCCTTGGTTACAACTAAACAATCCCTTGAATACACTGTGCTACTTATTCCTGAAGCTTGACCTGATCCAGGAAATCAGAACCCTAACCTAACTTGGCACTCAAGGTCTACCAATGGGCAATTCCAACCTTTCTTTCCAGTCTTATCTCATACTGCTTCCCATTGTGTACTCTATATTTCAGTCAGACTTGACTGCTTCCTCTTCCTAGCTTCCAGACGTCCAAACAGGTTATCTCAGATACCTAGAATGGGTTCATATTTGCTCTGAAAATTTTCAGTGTGAGCATTTATACTTCAAAATCTGGCAAATACTCCAAAGTTTTAATTATTGTTTTGTGAACCATTTACACTTATAAATGATGCAGAAAGTATTAATGATATAGATTAAATTTAAATGTGTGTCCTTTGTGCACCCCAGCCCTCTTCCCTCTGGAGGTCTGGTTGTTAAACATTTATAAGCACACTCATATCTGGAACACAGTCTTCATTCCCTCATGTCCACCTCCTCTTGTTGAAATCATCCCCTTCCTTCAAGGCCCAGTTCAGGTGCTACTTTCCTTAATGAAATCACACCTGATCCACCTCCCTAATTTCCCACTTAAATAAATTTTCTTGAGCATTTAGTTTGTCTGGATCTTTCTTTGCCTTATTCCAGTCTATCTATATCTTGCAACCTTGGTATTTCCCTTTTACTCTATTATAAACAACTCAAAAGCAGGAAGGGTTTTTGTTTTCATAACACCAATGTTGAGCATAATAGTATGTGCTTTATAAATGTTTGCTGAATTGAAGAGAATTGACCTAGAGCCTCTGATGGTCTTGAAATTTGCTCACCAATAATAGTTGCCAGATGCAGTTGGAACCCGGCTTAGCTCTGTCCTGGCAGTCAGGTGCCCTGGTCTGATTCCCATCAGATAGATTCCAGTTGGTGAGCTTTCATCAAATCAAATCTATTACAAGGAGCTCCACAGGGACCATTTGGAATATTTTGTCATGTTGCAACATTGGGTATTTTAGAATTTTGTGTCAAAAATAGACTAAATGGCCTGGGTCCTTGGCTGGAGCCTGGAATTTTGGTCTTATAGAGATTTGGGGAATGATGATATTTGGTAACACAGGATAAAAGCAGCTAAGTCAGGGAATTAATATTCATAAAGAAGCATCTATTATCTGCCAGGCAATGCTGGGGATACAAGAAAGGTAAAATGCAGTCCCTGCTCTCAAGAAGTTCACATCTGTTAAGGGGTAATGACACAAAAGGCAGAGTTGTATAGTGTAGAAATACAGAAAAACTTGTAGACACAGACAGGTTCAAGTCACAGCTACTGCTCACTTCCTGTATGAAGCTACTTTGCCTCTGCACCTCATTGTCCCCATCTGTGAAATGACTAGAGAGCCAGGTCTCTTCCAGCTCTAAATCCTACAACTGTTTTATAACAAGGAAGGTAACAACAGTCTCTCTGGGGGTGGGGGGGAATGCACTATGTGAAACTCTTAAGTTTTACCTATGTATTATAATTTTCTCCATCTTTTATTAATTCTAGACAATTAACTAAACAATCAGGCTAACCCTGATTCGTAGTGTTTGCTTATTTCTGAGGTATAAATGCTCATTTTGATAATTTAACAATTGGTTTTCTTGAACTGGTTAGAGCTATTTCCATCACACTCCTGGACATGACTCAGGGTAGGAGGATGACAAGTGTATCTTCTTTCAGCAGGTCTTTAAATGTTTCTTTGAATAGTGAACCTAAATGAGCACATCGACAAGTATAACAGCTCCTCAGGATGTTTGGTTAGAAACATCAAAATAAATTTCATACTGCGCTAATTTGGGGAAACTACTGGTATGGTAGTAGAGTGTTAGAAATTCCTTCTTATAGATATGCATAGATAGGAATATATAGATATCTATATATAAAGATATATATATATATATATATACGTATAAAGATAAATGTATGTGTAGTCATTTCCCCTCCCCAAGAATGTGAAAACTTTCTCTAGTGGATGAGAACAATTTGCTCCAATGAGCCACAAATATGTTTGAAGCAGACTCTGTAGAGTGACTTAGAGCTTGATCAAACATCAAAGATACCAAAGTCATCCCCTGCACCCTGAACCATCCCCAGTCATTCTGACTTTTGTCTTGCCACTGAATTTCAATGACTCTAAAAAAGAGAGTGAGGTTAATGTTTGTGCAACTTTGCTTTACTTAAATCCAATTCATGCACAAGTCAAGACATTACCCCATGATGTCATTGGCTCTCTTTGAAACAAAGGATGAATAACATATATGTATTACAACTGAAGATCAAATATTAACTCAAGTCCATAGCAAAGAAAAATAATTATCAGATCCATGAATTAAAATGTTATTTGCATTTTTGCTGGGAAATATAATCAGTTCTTCATCTATCTCAATTAGCTTTAGTACCAGAATGGATTCAACAAGCTTGGGTTTCAGCTAAGTTTGGAACTTGAGACAAGTAGAAATTCAAACACACTTCTATTTACTATTGACCACTAAAAGCCTTAATTGTGGTAGAAGGTATTATCACAAATAAATACATGACTATGTACTGCTTGGGCCATTTTCCTTCTTCATTTCTAATTCTTGAGGATACACTGAATGTCCAAAGAACCCATTTGATTTTTCTTTTTTGTTAAGAGGAACTATTTTCTTTTAAAATATGACTGTATTCATGTTTGATGGGCATATGTTCTCAACCTGTTGTCACTGGAAATAGGGGAGCTGACTGAGAGGAGACCAGAATTATCAACATATAAGAGTAAAGTGATCATTAGCATATTATGCAAGTCTATACTGATTTGTGCAGAGGGTTAATGACAAGGGATAGGGAGAGGGATTGAAGAAGATTTAATTAACTTGATGAGTTTACAGGCGGATGAGTCTTTGGGACTTTATGTCTTCCAATGTAGGATATGAGGGTACTTTTGGCACCTTCTTGAGAGAACAGAGGAATTCTTCTAAGTCTGAAAATCATTCACAGCTGTCTAAGGAAGAGTGATTACATCACAGCTAGTCAGTCAATCAGGCAACAAGCATATATTAAGTGTCCACTATATGCTAGGTACTTTAATAAGCACTGAGGATACAAACACAGTACCTGCCCTCAGGGAGCTCACAATCTAATGGAGGAGGCAACATTCAAGACTAACTATGGGTATATACATTGTAAACAGAATAAATTGGAGGTGGTCCCAGAGGAATGGCATGCACTAATGGTAACTGGGAAAGACTTCTTGTAGAAAATGGAATTTTAGCTGAGACTCGAAGAAATCTATGGAAGTCAGGAAGCAGAGGTGAGGAGGCATAGCACATGCCAAGCATGGGAAAGCCAGTGAAAATGCACAATGCCAGGAGA
This sequence comes from Monodelphis domestica, assembly GCF_027887165.1. Taxonomy (NCBI): domain Eukaryota; kingdom Metazoa; phylum Chordata; class Mammalia; order Didelphimorphia; family Didelphidae; genus Monodelphis; species Monodelphis domestica. The sequence continues at coordinate 482,910,842 of NC_077227.1, forward strand.
TGGAACATCTTATGAGGGGAACAGCAAGTAGGACCGTGACACTAGGTCAAAGAGTATGTATGGAGATGGGGCAGGGCAAGAAGAGGAGTTAAAAATGAGAAGATTGGATAGCTAATAAGGGTTTGGGTTATGGAGAGCTTTGAAACTAAATGGAGGATTTTATATTAGACCCTGGAGGTAATGGAGAGCAACTGTAGCTTATCTGAATAGAGTTCATGATGTGGTCAGGCTAGTGAGGAAGTGAGGAAGATCACTTTGACAACAAAATGGAAGATGGTTTAGAATGGGGAGAGATTTCAGGCAGGGAGGAGAAGTAGAAGGTTATTGCAGTAGTTCAGGCTAAGGAGATGGATGGGAGCCTTCACCTTTAAAATACAAGGATTATGAACTTAGAGCTGAGAGATCTGAAATGTCATCTAGTCCAAAATTTACTATGTAACCCTGAATCTGAAGACACATAAAAAGCTGAACTACAATATGGAGGAATAACCAGATGAATGCTGCTGTCCACAATTACTGGGAGATACTCAGAAGATTCACCCCCAGGGGTAAGGATTGGCATCTTCAGAAACCCCAAGTTTATTTTCTTTCTAAGAAGAGTCCAAACTCTTTGGATAATACCATAAGATTTTATGGGTCCCTGAAGTGAAAATGACACACAATGAAATGTCATAGGTCTCTAGGATCATAGATTTAGAGTCAGAAGGGACCTCAAAGACCATCAAGTCCAATTCTCTCATTTTACAGATAAGGTAACTGAGGAACAAAGAGGTTAAATTACTTAGTTGCCTAATGTTAAAGGGTTTTCTATCAGGACCAAATTTATTTCCTTTCAAACTCTAAAGTATGTTATCCCTAACATGACCAAACTTTGTCCCAGAGAAAAGTTGTGAAAATGCACTTCCTTCCTTCACAGCAGAAGTAGAGAATTATAGGTGTGGAATATTGCATCACCTGCCAGGTAGAGTTGATATATCAGATGGGTTTGTTGAAACATTATTTAAAATTTTATTTTTATTTTTATATAAGGAATGACTGATGAATAAAGAAGGGGAAGAGTAATATATTTAGAAATAAATAGGTTATAAAGGAGATCAACAAAAATAATGCCAATTTTAAAACTATAATAAATTATTCTCTAAGCTTCACTATAGTCCAGGCTCAGAAATTTGTAATCATAATGAAATAATATCTAATCCTTTCCTGAGGGCATATTTGAGAACTGAAAGAGAGAACAGGAAGTCTCTCTAGGTATCTGACTGAGATGATGGTGTTGGGGGGAACAGATGAGTCACAGAGGACAAAAGGGAAAATGAGGGCAGAAGATTCAAATATGGCCCAGGGTTAAGCCAAGTACAACCTTATTCATTAAAGGAGTCTTAAAGGGAACTCAAACTACATGAAGAAATTTTTGTCCATAATCAAAAAATAAAGTCCAATGGTGTTTTTGTTTTACTTACCAGGATGAAAATGGGCTTTTGATAGAGACTCTTGACAATAGGTGTGGAGTTAAAACCCTTGAGTTTAAACCCTGACTCTGCCACATACTAGTTGTGTGACCTTGGGCAAGATTCTACAATTCTCTGGCTTCCATTTCTCAGTCTATAAGAATAAGGACATTAATGTTTGCTTTACCTGAATCACAGTGTTAGGAGACAAAACACTCTGAAAACCTTAAAGTTTTATGTAAATGAGAGGCATTGGAGTTGTCATTGTTGATAATGCTAATATTAAAGCCAACACTATTAAACATCCATGAGATATAAAGATGATTTCAAAAACATAGCCTTCTTGTCATTCTTAAAAATCTTTCCAGTGGTGACAAGAATGCAGAGTTAGAGGACTTGGGCTCAAACTCAGTTCTGCTGCTTACTACACCATATGCTCTTAGTCAAGTCACTTCCTTTCATTTGCTTGAGTTCCCTCATCTGTAAAATAAAGGGTTTGGGACTATATGACCTCTGGGGTCAAAGACTAGCTCTAAATCTTATGTTTCTATGATCTTTGTGGTTGGTTCCAAAGGCAATTACCAGCAAGGCACTGTGGTTGAAATATGAAGGTAGGAGAAAAAAGGTGTCAGACTTTAAAAGAAGCCTGGAGGTTGAAATAGATTCTTTCTAATTTATGGCCACAGTCATGCGATGCTGTAAAAGTCCTCATAGTGTGGGTAGTTCTTGGAAAGAATTTAGTGTCACAAAAAGGAATTAAATACAGCCTAGAAAACAAACCTCAGCCCAGCCGCTGAAAAAAGATTGCTTGTGAAATACACTCATAGGCTCAGTGTGAATGAATCCCTTCTAGAAAACCGCTGGCCCAGAGGGTAAGAAATGTGTCCATTTCCACTTAGGAGGAAGACCAGTACTATGGTCTGGAATCCAGGGGCCCTTGGTTCTCACAATGAAAGGGGCCTCAGAGATGATCTTGTTCCAAGATCCCAGAATCTCAGAAACAGAGGGGCCTTCACAGGTTATCTGGCCCATTTGGGAAAGAAGTCTCCCTATAACATCCCTAACAGGTGTTTGAACATCAACTTCAAAGGGCTTTAGTTATGGAAAGCTAGCTACCATCAAGTCACCATTAATACAGCTAATTGAGAAAAGGCTCAACTGAGACATGAGTTCCTCCATTACTTCCTGGTAATTTACCAGGGGAAATGGAAAATAAAAACACATCAGGATTGTATACTACTGGAGCCAGGATTTTGTCAACAACTCTAAGAAATAGGGCAGTCTGTTTGAAGACAAGAAGGCTCTAAGGACATGGTAAGCAAAACTCAAACATCCCTAAAAAGGATATCTGAAAAAAAATGTTTACTTGATGTTTTTATTGATTTTTTTCTTTTCACATCACATTTCCAAATTTATCCTTTCATCTTCTACCCAACAAGTGTTTACTTGTAGCAAAATATTTCAAAAGAAAGTTTAAAAGGCAGTTCATCCAGGTCAGCAAACACATCAACCGTGTCTGATAATAAATGCAATATTATACACCCATGGTTCCCACCTTTGTAATGAAGAGAGAAAGATGTATTTTCTCAATTTTTTCTCTAGGACCAAGTTTGGTCCTTATAATTATACATGATTGAGTTTTGTTTAATAATTTATTTTTGTAGTCAAAACACCAGAAATTAATCGTTAGTATTAACACTGAGTTTCTAATGAATCATAGTACAGAGGCAAAAGGACTAGGTCTGAAGTCAGAAGACATTAGTTTCAGGTACTGTCTATGATTTTTGGAGGTCTATAAGAGAGGGATTTTGTCACTATTCCTCAGTTCCTTCTCACGTTGAAACTTCCCTCACCACCTGGGTTCTTCTCACTTGGAAAGTCATTCTACTTGTCTGGCTCCCTTCTCCCATTAGTGAGTTCCTCCCTGAAACTGTGTTTTGGGCAAGGGCACAGACAAGCCATGCTTTGTTCCCCTCAAAGCTCTGCTTTTGACTCTCAGGGCTTTGTCATCAGGCTCCCATGATGGTACATCCCCTTTCTCCAGAGGCTTTTCTACTCTCTTTTGTGTATTGTCTTCTATGGTTAGAAGATAACTTCTTGAGGACAAGGAACGACTTTCTCTTAGCTTTTATTTGTATCCTTAGTGCTTAGCATAGTGCCTGGCACCTAAGATACCCTTAATAAACATTTGTGTCCTACAATTACCTTTATTTGGATAAAATTTAAGGGTCACAAAAATTTTAAATGATTGCTAAAGAGTAGGCATTTAAAACGTTTGTTACCCATACATTTCTACAGTGTGTTTATTACACCAATGTCAGAAGTTCTATAGAGTTCATTAAAGTTTGTTGTTTCTTTGCAACAAGAGAAAATTTAAGCTATGCCTGGAAATGTCTATGAAATAAAAACAAAAAGCATCAATTAATTTTTAATAAGGAGTCATCAAGCTAGAAAGCTCCCAGATAGCATGTTTCTCTTCCATCCTACTCCCATCTGTGAACTCCTCTGCAACACAGATGCATCATGCTTCTTTCTTGGTGATATGCTAGGGTCTCTGCCTCCCTCCAATACACATACAGCAGTGACTCAGGAATATTATCTCATGTTTGATTAGAAGGGAGCATTTAACGCTACTTGTCCTGCATGCCCAAATTTCTAAGTAAGGCTCTATTAATGAGGCAAGGGGAAAAAGATAAAAGGACTATCTATCTCTTTGCTTTTACAGACATGGATACTGAAGTCCAGAGAAGGGAAGTGTCATGCCCAAATTTGCATTGGAGGATAGTTATTAAGTGGTTTTTCTTTTGGAGAAAGAGCAGGATATGGAGAATTTTGAGAAACAGCCATATTGAGGTTGTCAAACCCAGCTAGAGCATTTAGTCATTTTGAGCACTGTGGTACTGAGGTCTACTTCCCTCCCTTATTACTGATTTTTCCCTAAACCTTACCTTCTGCCCTTATAACAATTCTAAGACAGAACTAGGCAAGCAGAGTTAAATGACTTGCTCAGGGTCACAAAACTAGAACTGAGGCCAGATTTGAACCTAAGTCCTCCCAACTCCAGAGCTATTTACTCTATCTATTGTGCCACAAACTTTCCCCTATTACTCAGATGTCTTACAGCTGTAGACTGCGTGGCAGGCACTAAGTGACAACATTCTTCTCTACCTCAACAGAATTTAGGAAGTTACCTAAAGATTGTCTCAAATTGTCTCAAATGTTTCATGCACTAAATTCTTTTCTTTAAATCAAAATTTTATAACTTTCTTTTTTCATCCAATGAAATTTATATGTCTATCCAATTCTTAGATCTGCCATCATCTTAGTGTCACTTCCCATCTTTCTCTGAGATAGCTGTCTCAGAAAATGTTCCATCTACAGACTTCTGAAGGATTTACTCATTCTTTTTAAAAAAGTTTAATCTTAAAAAAAAAAAACCTTGTGTATTAATAAAAAGGAACATCCAATGAGGAAACTCCTCCTAAGGAAGATGGAAACCTACTCTGAAACTAAGTTTTAAAGAGCTGCTTGAGCAATTTAGAGGTCAAGTGACTAGCCTAAGGTAACACAGTCTTTATGTGTATCAGAAGTGGAATGAGAACTCAGCTCTTTGGGATGGCAGGTCAGATTTCTATCCACTATGTCATGTTCTTCTTAAGAAAGTCCATGAATCACATAAAATCAGATGCCATTCATTTGAAACGTGTGATAATTCAGACAGAAGCTGATCCAAAGTTTGTCTTCCCAACATCTAGATTTAAATCAAGTGGTTTCTTACTAGTGAACCGATTATAAAGGCAATATCTTAACCTCTAACCTATCAAACAGAACCATCTATTTTAAGCACATTATAAGTGTCTAATTACATACAATTGATGTGTTAAGGCACTTTAGAAGCTTTTGATTGCAAGCAATTGGTGTTTTAATTCCATATCATTCTTATCTAGGCATTGATAGGTCCAAATTCCACAAGGGCAGAGATCAATGTTATTTATAAACTTTGCAAATCTCTCCACAACCTTTAGCCCTTACACTAGTAAGGACATAACAAGTGCTGGTTGAAATGAATTAAATTGAACACTGAATACATAAGATTTTATTAGTTTACTAGACCCTCTCTGGGTCTAATTTTTCTTACTTATAAGACAAGGAGGTTGAATTAGATGATTGTGAAGTTTCCTTCCATCTAAGACCTATGAATCTGTGATGGTGGGGTGCAAAGTGGTACAGTGGAGAATCTGTTGGATTTGGAGTGAGAAGACTTGGGTCCGAATCACATCTCAACCATATGTAATTAATACTACATGTATGATCTTGAATCAATTTTTTAACTTTTCTGAACCTCAATTTCTTCATCTGTAAAATGATGTAGATGGACTAGTCATCCTCTAAGATCTCTTCCAGCTCCAAATCTAGCCTATCCTATGATCTATCAGATTAGGACTGGCCTCCACAAGTTTATCAAGATTCATTGGCAGGTTAGTTACTGGATGAGATGACTAAACAGTATATACTATAGCGAAAATTGTTTGTTTGGTTTTGTTTTTTTCTTTTTTGTAATCACCATAGATAGAAAGAGGACTCATATCAGTGAAATCGTTGACCCTTTAAGTATTGAAGAATAAGGGAGATTTTTACAGGCTAGAACAAATCAGAGCCATTTTGTAGATGTTGCTGTTGAGGCTTAGGGGAGAAGTTGATCAGTTTCCATAGTAAATGAATAGGAATTCAGTCTGAGTTTCAAGAATTTAGTAAGGTTACTTTACAGAACCCAGGCTCTGTCATTCCTCTGATACATGACATGCCCAGAACCCCACTGCTCATCTATTGTTGATTTTCAAGGATATTTCAACTTCTTCCTACCTGGCAGCTCCTGCTGTAGTCCTGAAATTGCTTTTCTCTCACCAGTGTGTATTTTATTTTGGCAACTGACAAAAGACCAAGATCCTGGTAGATTAAAGGCCAGAGTGAGCATCGATCAGGAACTAGTATACACATTTCCTATTCTCCTGCATGTCTTTTCCCAGAGGAAACCAGATTTATGGTCCTGTGGGGAGAGTCTGCCTTCTTTACAGATAATTTGAGTGAGGTCCTGGCTGAATTATGGGGGATGAAGGGGGTACTAGACTGTATGGCCTTTCAAGTTCCCCAGAAACTCTGGGGGAGGTACAAGGGAAGGGATAGAAGGATATGATTTTGATTCCACAACGGCTTCTCCATAGAAAAGATAGAAGATATCATTGCTACTTTACAATATAGAGGCAACATTGTACAGTGGAAGGAACATGGCATCTAGAATCAGAAGGCCAGAGTTCAAGTACCACCTCTGATGTTTATTGCCTATGTGACCCTGAATGCCTTAATATTCCTGCACCTCAGCTTGCTCATCTATAAAATAAGAAAGTTAGACCAGATAGCTTCTTTCTGATGTCTCTTCTAGCTCATGATCTATAATCCTTGTCTTGGAGTCATGGAACACACAGATTCCATTCCCTAGGACTTATCAACTAAGTCATAAATGAGTCATGATTGATATTTTTAATGTTGTTAGGGAAAAGACCTAGACCTGTGATTTCAGAGGGACAGGGAAATCCCTGACAAAGAAAAATTCCTTCTACCAAAGTAGGATAGCATGTTTTCTGCTTAAGAGTTTCCAGAGTTACTTAGAGGTTAGGTGACTTGAGTAGAGTCTCATAACCAGTGTGTATGTCAAAAGCTAGACTTGAACACAGGTCTTTCTGGTTCTGAGGCTATTGCTCCCTAAGCCACACTACTTCTCTTATTAAGGAAAGTCCCCTCCCTAAGGACCCCTTAATATCTCATTGTGGCTTAGAAAGGACCCTGAGCCCTCAAAGACTGTGCCAACAGAACATAAGTTCTGGAATGTTCCACCAACTTAGGATTCCTTTAAGTATGAGCCCAATAAGAGGTTATATCTGCTGTCCAAGGGCCAGTGTAGTTAAGTTCAAAGAGGCTCATTTCTAGGTTATCCCACAAAAGGGCAAAGGAAGAACATCACATAACCATAGAGGGGTTACAATCTGCTTTGCTGGAACATATTGCCTGCTCTGAAGAAATCACAGACCTTCAAAGTATTTTAGAAATATCAATGAATTCATGATGATATTTAAATATGAGAATTGATTTCCTTTAGGTATTCAGAATGTGCTGATATACACATCTCTGCCAGTCCATTTGATTCCTTTTAGTTAGCAGAGTTTAGCCAAGGAAAATACTACTACATTGGCCACTAATTCAAACCAAGAAGTTCATTAAGCAAAGCAAAAAAAAAAAAGGAGAGAATGTGTTAGATTAGCTATGTAATCAATACCAGGTCCAAGGAGGAACAACATGTATACTAGACCAATGGCCAAGTTCCTTTAAGGCAAAGAACTTTCTGTTTAGATCCCAGCTCTAGCAGGTATTGTCTGTGTCTTTGGAAAAGTCACTTAACTTCTCAAGTCTCCATTTACTCATCTATAAAATGAGAATGTTTGAGATAATATAGAGGCTGTGGTATGCTGGTAAAATTGTATTAAACAACTATCTAGGGGAGAAATGTACACATTGCATGTCATTTTTATGTTTAATCTGTACTCTTAATGTTTTCTCCATCACTTTCTAAAGACTAAACAGTCAACAAAAAAGAAATCAAGCCCTGATTTGTAATATTTGCCAGGTTCCAAGTTGTGCTTATTGAAAATATAACAATTCCTTCCTATGAGCTGATTTGAGCTGGCTTGAGCACAGTCTTGTTTAGAGGTCTAAATTGAAATCTAGCTTTAAAATAACAATTCTAGTCCAACTCTAAATCTAATCTTACAATTTCTAAACCCTAATACTCATAGCAGCCCAGATGGCACCAGAACCATTTTAACCAGAAATAACTTCAACCTCTTTGACTGATGTAACCTAAGGGTGGCTTCTGATGGGGGCCTTTTATACACATTTCAGTAACAACTAAGCACAAATCCAACATCAAAAAATGGATCATAGAGTATCCAACTTTGCACCACTATTGATATGTGATCAATTATAGGTATGAGTTATGACTTGGACAATTATGACAGGGGAACCAAGCACTCTCTAATTATGGCTGAGTTGTGAGCATCAAAGTTGTGCAGAAAGAGAGAATCTGACAGCATCTTGACTTTTTTCCCCCATACTATCTAAGTGATTTGTGTAAATCAACTCACATCACCTGACTTCCCTGAGACAGCATGTTCATTCATAAAATGAGAAGGTTGGACCAAGTCTCTAAGATTTCTTCTCATTCTAAATCTAATGATACTGCAGTCTGTGGGGTTAGTGTACAATGAAGGTAACCAACAGGTTTCAAATGTGTCAGTGAGTTGGGACTTCACTAGAGCAAAGGGCAAATGAAAACAATTTATTCTAACTGCCATGAAGGAATGCAAGCAGGTGTTGTGGGGCACTTAGAGCTTGGTAAGACATTGAAGAAGCCAAGGTCATTCACTGCATCCTAAGTCATCACCAGTCATCTTGACTTTGGTCTTGACACAAGACTTCAATGGCTCTGGAAGAGACAATAAGACCAATGACTTTGTGCAACTCTGCCTCACTTAAATCCAATTTATGCACAAGTCAAAAGATATCACCTAGTGATATCATTTTTGTCTTTTTTGAGTACAAAGGAAAACAATCAACCAGTGTACAGTACTACCCTGAACTCTAGGTCCACATGAAATATTTCACTCCTCTCTCAAGTTGCAAACTTTACAAATGTACACCACTGATATGGAGGCCTCTCTGAAATGTAGGAGGCCTTCCTGTTTCAAATATATATGCTCAGATTTAACTGCAATTAGACATATTACTAAACATAATTAATTATTGGGTTAGAAAAATGTACTAGTACACAGAAGCTTAATGGATTATATTGGGACATCACAGCATTTGACCATTGTGGTTTCAAGCCATCTTTCCCCCATTATGTGACAGTTGCATATCTTAAACAGATCAGTACGAAGAAAAGATTCCTAAAAATTGTAGTTGTTGTTGATTTGTTTTAGTTGTGTCCAACTCTTTGTGACTCCATTTGAGGTTTTCATGGCAAAGATAATGGAGTGGCTTTCCATTTCCTTCTCCAGCTTATTTACAAACAAGGGAACAGAAGCAAATAGGGTTAAGTGACTTGCCAATGGTCATAAAGTTCCTAAATGTTTGAGGTTAGATTTGAACTCAGGTGTTCCCAGTTCTAGGCTTGGCTTTTTACTGCATCACCTAGCTGCCCTTTCCTAAAAATTAGACCTGTCCAAAAATGAATAGGTAGCCTAGAGAAGCCATGGTTTCCCTTTCCATGAAGGTCATCAATTGAAGGATAGGTGGTGATTGCTATGGCTGTTGATTATAGGATTCACAATTTAGATAAGCCTTGCACTAAGATGACCTCTGAGGTATTTTAAATTCTGAAACAATTCCATAGATACAAAGAGGGGGCAATTCAAAAGGAGAATTCCAATAGGAGTATTCTATAAAATGAAAATCCCAAAGTTCTCCACAATATAGGCTTTCTGGGTCCTCTGAACTTCTATACCAGTCTTCCAATATACAGTTATCCTCAGCTTCTTTTAGTGGGTTCTGGAGTTACTTAACCATAATCATCAACACAATCACTTCTAGCTCTAAAATCCTATGATTATAAATAACATACACACACACACACACACACACACACACACACACACACACACACACACCTGTAAGCTTCAAGCATTTTTTTCTGAGAATTTCAACAAACTTCTGACCATAAACATTATACTTTCTCACTGTCCCTGGTAGGATTCTTCAATCAATACAGTCTCTTCATACTCCAGTCCTGTATTAATATTAAGAAATTTATAAATTAAACTGATGTATGCTCAAAGCAATATTTTTCCCACTCAGGAAAAATAGAATATGATTTAGGATTTACTATGAGGTGACTATGAGGAATCCTATAAAAACAGTAGTGTAAACAATCCTGCAAATGATCATGGAAAAAGGGATATGAAAACAGTGTCATAACAGTGGTATAAATGTAGCAGTATTTCCATATTTTAAGGATCTATGATCATTGGCACAGATTGAATTTCCTTTACTAAAGAGTCTCTGTGAGTTCCTATGGACAAAACAATTCATGACAAATTCTGTGAACATCTAATATGTTCCAATGAGCTTTCAAGTATCACTGGAAGTAGACAATTTCATAACCTAATGTGTCAGTCAGACAATTTATTAAGTCTTTCCTATGAACCATGCATTGTGCTAAACACCAAGAATACAAACATAAGCCGAAAGAAAGACAGTCCCTACTCTCAAGAAGCTTCCATTCCAATGTGGTGGTGGGTGTAGCGAGGAACAGAGGACGGGGCAGGATCAGAAGTCCAGAATGCAGTCTGATAAGAAATGTACTCCTGTAATGGTTACATATTAAGGTCTTCATTTTCAGGATAACAAGCCACATTATATCTCACATTTCAGAAGTAGCCTCTTTGAACTTGGCGTTTAGATGATGGACAATCTATCTTTGGGTCAATACACAAAGCTTGTTAAGACCTGATGGAGTTTATACTCAGTGACTAGAACGTTCCCTGAAGCCAGAGTCTCCTTCACTCCAATGGAAGAAGATAGTACAGGATGTGTTCTGACCTTTGATCTAAATAGCAGAACAAAGCAAAATGTTTGGATCAGACTAATCTTTATCTCTATTTCTGTATGTATGTATGTGTTTGTGTATCTGTCTATCTATCTATCTATTTATCTATCTATCTATCTATCTCTGTGAGGGGGAGAAAAAGGGAAACTGGGGATAACAACTGAGGGGATTATTATAGTAAGTGGAAGTGGGAACTGAGTGAACCATACTGACCATCTTGTGACTCAGTTCTAGAGCTAGCTAAGTTTACTGTCTATCCAATTATGGGTCTAATCCTATTTCTATTTTGTGAGAAAACTTTATTCAATTGTAGGAATTGGGAGAAAACCTTATCGTATTGTTTGAACCTTACCTTTCATGTTTGGGAAGCTGGACCAACTCTCCCTGCTATTCAGAAATTCTTAACCAAGAACCTAGGTTTTATTGACCAGAAAGCCAGTCATATCCAAAGATTACTGCAAGGAATTTTTTTGTAATTATATATCACAAGCGACCCAATTGTCTTATCTGAAAACTGACCCCATACTGATAAATCGGTTATTGTTTTCATGTTCCCTTGATTATTCATTGATATTGTCAGGGCAGTGGGATTCCTCTTTTTCTGATCTCAGGGAATTGTACCTGTTCACTCTCCCCCTCCCAACTTAGAAAATCCCTAATCTTTCCTCTAATTAAAATCAAATTACCAAATATTGTATATTGGCTCATTGTTTTCCTTTAATTAATTGGTCTTGTTTGATTATTGTTTTTAATGCATAAAAGTCTGCCTCTACCTGTACTTGGGGTCTAGCTCTGAGTTGAGGAAGGAACCTAGTCTCAATTGTTGGGCAATTGGTATGAATTGCTTAATAAATCAATATGCTCTGAGGCTCAAACTTTAGTTTTCTCAGTCATTTCGTCTTTCATCCATCACATTATATACATTTATATATATTCACAGCCACATGAAAGAATGCTCCAAATCACTAGTAATAAAATAAATGCAAATCAAAAGAAATCTGAGATTTTACCTCACACCTTGAAAATTGGCAAAGATTATTTTTTAAAAGGCAATAATCAATATTGGAGGAATTTGATGATGGGCATGCTAAGATGATGCTACTAAATCTATGAAATGGTACAATTATTTGGGAAACCAATTTGGAATTATGCTAATAAAATCACTAAAATGTCCATATGCTTTAAGCCAGAAACTCCATTATTGGGTTTATGTCCCCAAAGAATGCAGTGATAAGAAGAAAAATCTATATATACTCCAAAACATTTAGAGTAACACTTATTGTTATAGCAAAAAACTGGAAATAAAGTAGATGTCCATCAATAGGAAATGGCTAAACAAATTATAGAACATGAATGTAAAGTAATATGATTGTATTATAAAAATTGGTGTGTGTGATGGATATAGAAAAGCATGGAAAAATGTACATGACTGATGCAGAACGAAGTTAAACAACCATGAAAACAAGATAGGTAATAACTGCAACAATGTACATGGAATTATACACCAAAAGAACTACAAACCAAACTATCAAAAGTGAATGTAACAAAGATTATAAAGATCCAACAGGACCCAAATGAGATATTCGAGGACAGTCCCAAACTACTCTTTATGGAGGTAGGAAGTCCACAAGTATTACTCATTATACATGTTTTTGTTTTTAGTTTTTAGATTTTCACTGTTTTAATCAATCATGTTGATTTTTCCTTTTCTTTTTCTTCTCTTTTCTTTGTCTTTAAAAATGCTGTTTTTCTATTTGAGATGACCTTCTGGGAAGGGAAGAGGAAGAGATACTTGGGATAATTTTAATAATATCTTTAAAAACCAGAAGAAACCCATAAAATTTATTTTTTAAAAAATTGGAGGAGGCAGCTGGGTAGCTCCATGGATTGAGAGCCAGGCCTAGAGAAGGGAGGTCCTAGGTTCAAATCTGACCTCAGATGCTTCCTAGCTGTGTGACCCTGGGCAAGTCACTTAACCACCATTGCCTAGCCCTTACCACTCTTCTGCCTTGGAACCAATACACAGTATTAATTCCAAGACAGAAGGTAAGGGTTAAAAAAAAAACAGTGGTTTCATATTTTATTCTGGAGGTAAAAGGAAACCCCTGGAGTTTATTGAGGGGATGAGGAATGCTTATATTTGCATTGGGAATTCTTTGGCATTTTGGCAATTAGATAGAGAGTAGACAAGAGTAGAGAGAAGCTTGAGTCAGTGAGACCAACCAGAAAGCTACTACAATAGTCTAGCCACAAGGAAATAGGGATCTGCACTAGAGTGGTGGCATCTTCAGAGAAGAAAGAGAATCAAATATGAGAGATATTGTGAAGGCAAAATGTATAGGAGTTTATAACAGGTTAGATAGGAGGGATGAAAGAGTAAGGAATGAAAAATAACACTTAGGTTGTATGCCTGGATGACTAGTAAAATGGCCATGCTGTTAATAGAAACAGGAAAGTTTGGAAAAGGAAAGTTTTAGAGAGAAGTTATGAATTCAGTCTTGGATAAAGTTTAGATGTCTTTAGGATATCTAGTTCCAAATGTCTAATAAATAGTTGAAAATACAAAATTGGAGGCCAAGAAAAAAGGTTAGAGCTAGATAAATAGATCAGAGAATCATCAGCAAAAAAAAAATAAATGAATCCATGGGAGCTGTTATTACCAAATGAGATAGTTTAGAGGGAGAAGAGAAGCATACCAAAGAAGGAGCCCTTGGAGACACTAAAAATGTGACCTAGATGAAGATGCAGCAAAAGAGTCTGAGGAGGGGGTCAGACAGTCCAGAGGAGAACCAAGAGAGATCTGTGTCATGAAAACCTAGAGAGAAGACAGTATATATACACTTTTTCATTCTTCTAAAGCCCCGTAGAACCCAATGCTATGTACAACCACATAGTAACACAGATGTGATTTCCAAAGCACAAAAGTCACTGGAGGGCTCTCTCTGGACTAACACTGTGCCTCAGTTTGCCACTTTGCCTTGGGATAAGGTTTACTTCTAAGATAATTGCATTCCTTTGTGCAGCGCCTCAATTTCAAATGCCTCTGACCTCAACATAAGCAGATCCAAGCCAGAAGGGCCTTTGGGGCCAGAGAGAACAGAGTAAAAGCCAAATCCCCTTCAATCCCTGCATTTTCAATTTCTACTAGTAGTTCCATTCTCCTAACCCTGAAGGGACATCTGCAATCAGACAGATGAAATTTAAGGGAGTAACTACTAAATCTTCTATCTTTTCCCTCTGGCATAACAAAGGGGCTGGGGCTGGAGTTGCCACTCCATTGAAATGCCCCACCTGTTCTCACCCAGGCCTCACTACTGGGATACTTTTGAGGAAAGGAAGCCTCCTCCCAGTCTCTGCTACCCTTTCAGCCTGAAGTCAGGTGGTAGAGCAAGCAGCCCCAAACTGATTACAGAAAGTCATTTCAAGCCTGAATTCACAGGTAGAGAGTTCATGAGGAGAGAAGAGCTGAATATATAGGCAGAGCTTGATTTTTCTAATGCCATTCCTGGAGCTGCAGTTGTCTGTAATGGAGACAATGGGGTATAGCTGAATAACTGAACTTTAGAGAAGTGCAGGACTTCAAAGGGCAATTAATTCCAACCTCACCTGTACAGGATTCCTGTCTACCACCCCCTCCCAAAGGGATCCATTACATTAAAGATCTCTAAAGATGGCAGCAGTTACTACTTTCTTTGTTGCCCAACTCCAGTCACAAACAGTTCTAATGATTAAAAAGCTGTTTGTTTGTTTATTTGGTTTTTTTTTATGAAACGGAAACCTGCTACTCTAAAGTGTCAACTCACAGATCCTGTTTCTGAAATCTAGGGTCAAACAGTGCCTATTTTATCCTTTTTCCCATCTGACAACTTTTCAGATGCTTGAAGACAACTATAATGCAAGTCTTCTTGTTTTCCAGGCTAAATATCCAGACTTCCTTGAACTGATCTTTGAGTGGCTTGATTTCCTATTCCCTCCCCATTCTGATGGTTCTCCTCTGTAGAGAATCTTGGACCTGGCTGGTTGCTGCTTTGCCTGAGCTCTAGATTTGGCTGTTGATAACTTCCCTGAGGAAATAACCTTAACCTTGCTTGGCCTCACAGCCTCTTCATTTTCCAAATCACCTACCTTACCTACTTTACAGAATTGTTGATAATAAAATGAGGCAATTTATGTGGAAATGATTTGAAGGTTTAAAAGGGCTATACCAACCCAAGGAATTAGTTGGCTTCTAGCCTCACTTTTCTCTGTACTATTCCCAAGGCTTAGATGGGGCAAGGCATTATTTTGTTTTATTACTGGTAAATTGGGTGGGTTTTCTTTACAGAGTTTGTCATCCATGGCATTCTTTTGAGACCACCCTCCATTAACTTTACTTTTTTTTTAGCATTGTCAGGTAATAATTGCCTGAATCTTACAGGTTCCAAGTAGGGAAGTGGAAAGAATTTGAATCAGGAGAGACAAGGATTCAAATTCCATCTTCAGCATTCAGCAGCTATGTGAAAATAAACAAATCCCTAAGTATTCCCTGCCTCCCCCTGTCTCAGGTTCTTTCAATTCAATATGATCTCACATAATCATTATGAGTATAAAATAAAAATAAATAAAAAAGAATGCCAAATGCTTCATAAACAGATAATGATATCAGATCTTATTACCATGCTCGTATAACTCCAAAGAGTTAATGATTCTCCATTTACCAAACAGCACCCATTTGCTTTTTTTTTTTATAACTGGAACTTTAGCACTTAGTATAGTTCTTAGCATACAGTAAGTGCTTAATAAATGTTTTGTCATTCATCCATTCATCTACCCATTGCTCCATTCCTGGGTAGGAAGAGAGCAAATATCCATTAAGTGTTTTCAACAGACCACCAAAAAGGTACTTAAAAAGTTAGAGAATGTTTTGCCATGGCCAATTAAAAAAAAACTAACAAAAATAAGTTTCTAAAATTAGAAATGATTGAATTCAAATGCAACACTACTTCCCAGTAGGAATGTCAGCTTTTTTTTTTTTTTTTGGCTGGGAAGGATCAAAATGGGATTTGAATCAAAGAGATGGAATGGACAGAATTAGACTCCTCTGGGGGAGAAGTCCCCCTTTCCCATTCAAAGCATCATTAAACCCCCATCCCTGCTCTGAGGAGACTTCACTCATGCAGAACCTCTCTTAATTGACTTTGCTAGATAGTTCTGCTTCTAACCCATCTGAGGATAATTCACAACTAATGAAGTCCCTACTGGCTCTTCTGAGGTTCTTTCCCCCTCCCTTATCTCACCCCACTCCCAATCAGTAGTAACTTGGACTCTCTTGAAATCTGAATCCCCATAGAAATGGGACCAAGGGCTGATGGTGTGGCCAGCAGCCTTGTGTTCTGTGATCCTATCGATTTTGAAACTCAAAAGTGAACAAAACCCTGGGCTGGACACTCGGGGAGGATGCAGAAGGAGGAAGATAGCCCCTAGCTTCAGGGAACATACAGATTCTCTTGGGTACCTAGAAATACTCCCTCACAAACACAAACACACACACACACACACACACACACACACACACACACACACACACACACTTTCGGAGTGCTTATTTTTAGAAACATCACTGTCCTGGGAGACATGAGATCTGAAGTTTGAATCACTGCTCTATCATCAACTTAATATTTGACCTTGAGTAAGTCATTCTATGTCTCTGAGTCTCAGTTTTCTAATCTGTAAAAGAAGTTTGGACTAATAATAATAATTCCTGCTTCTATAACATTTTAAAATTTATTAAATACTTTCCTTGCAACAACTTGGTAAGATTGGTTGGTACAAGTATGATCTTCATTTTAGAGATTGAGGAAACTGAAGTGCAGGAATAAAAAGAGATTTGTCCAGGGTCACACAGCAAGTAAGTGGGATTCAGCTTTAGATTTCCTTCTTATAGGTTCAGTACATCATCAATGCATCATGATTCTCTCTGGTCCTGGATCCAAAATATTACATTCTATATAAAAATGCAAAGTGAGTAACATAACTAATATTAATAATAGATTTTTTAAAAAATATTTTAAAGTTTGCAAAGTGCTATATGCCAAATATCCCATGGGCACGTGACCAGATTATGATGGGATTAATCAGAGAGGATACCCTGGTAGGGATTAGCCTGGAGATGACTGAAAACCCAAAAGGACTAACTATGGATTGCCAGGGAATTATGGGAAAATCATTCTTAATAAAATAAATTGCTTGTGCAGAGGGATAGAGAAAAGTAGTACCTACTACTTGAAGCCTGGGAGCTCCTAGGAAAGATGTCAAAAGCATTAGATTTTAAACAAGGGCTTGCACCCTTCATAACTATGATATTGTGCAATGGGGAATCATAGGACCTTGGAGGTCATCTAGTCCCACTCACTCCCTTTACAGATAAGGAAGCTAAGGCCCAGAGGGGTTAACTGACTTGCCAAAAGTTACAAAGGGAATTTGTGTTGGAGGGAGGATTTGTACTCAGCTCTTCTGACTTTTCTCTTTCTCTTTTCCCACCCTTTTAAAACAAGTTATTTATTTATTTATTTATTACATTAAACTTCCCAGGTATCCCCCTCCCTCTGTCCTTCCCATCCCCACACTAGAGAAGGGTTTGACAAAAAGATAAATGTATATATAAAACTATATCTTCCTTGTTTCTTCTATTTATTCTAGAGGTGAACATATATAAGTCATTCTTAAAATAATATTACCACACATCTGCTGCCATATATAATGTTTTCTTGGTTTGGCTCATTTAGCACTTCACAATTTCACATAGGTCTTTCATAAGCTTTTTTAATTAGCCTGCTCATCATTTCTTATGGCACAGTAGTGTTCTATCACAATCATATGCCACAACTTGTTTAGTCATTTCTCAATTGATACCCATGCCCTCAATTTCCAGTTCTTTGCCACCATAAAGAGAGCTACTATAAATATTTTAGAACATATAGGTTCTTTTCCTTTTTTTCCTAATCATGTTAGGAAATAGATCTAATTACTGGATCAAAAGTTATACACAGCTTTGGGCATAATTCCAGATTGCTCTCCAAAATGGTTGGACCTGTTCATAGTTCCACCAACAGTGGAACCTATTCTTTCACATCCCCTTCAACATTTGTCATTTTGCTCTTTTATCATTTTTAGCCAATCTGATAGGTGTGAATCATATCTCAGTTGTTTTGATTTATATTTCTCTAATCAATAATGATTTAAAGCATTTTTCATGTGACTACATATAGCTTTGATTTCTTCATCCAAAAATTGTCCATTCACATCCTTGGACCATATATTAATTGGAGAATGTCTTTGATTATTATAATACTAACTGATTAACCACTAGTAGGTATATCCCATGAACAATTATCTAAAAGGCTTTAACTAATGCCATGAGACCAAAATCTTGGGGAAATTGAAAGAGATCATATAAGTTCTAGGCTCAATGCTGAGATCATTGCCTACATAAGAATATTAGAAATGGCAATACAAATACCCATTAATTGGAAATTGCTTAACAAGATGTAGTAGTTAATAGTGATGGAATACTGCCATGCTATAAGAAATGACAAAGGATATGGCTTCAGAAAAATATAGGAAGATTTCTATGAACTGATCCAAAGTGAAGTGAGCAGAATCAAGAAAAAAATGGTACATGGTAACTATAATATTGTAACAATGATCAAATGTGAAAGAATTAACTATTTTAGATTTTGATCCATGACGCATGTAAAACCCAGTGGGATTGCTCATTGACTATGGGAGGGGGATGGGAGGAGGGGAGGGAAAGAACATGATTCATATAACCATGGAAAAATATCATTAATTAATTAATTAAACTTAAAAAAAAGAATTAGCTATTTTGATCAATACAATGATCCATGACAATCCTTGACAAAGGACTCATGATTAAAAATGCTACTTACCTCCACAGAGAGAACTGACAAACTCCTCACATAGATCAAAGCATATTGTTTTTCATTTCATTATTATTTTTTTGGCAGCATGGCTAATATAGAAATATGTTTTGCATGACTTCAAATGCATAGTGGGTATAAATTGCCTCCTCAATAGTTGAGGAAGGGGTGGAGCAGGAAAAACATTAATAACTCAAAATTTTAAATGAATGTTAGAAATAAAGAAATAAATAAAAATTTCAAAAAAAAAAAGAAGTGGCAACCCATTACACATGAATGGTCCTCTAGCAAAAGCCAAAAGATCATAGGGCAACTGCCTTGCTGCCCTAAATATCAGTATGCCAAGAGGCATAATCTCTTCTCCTATCTTCACTACAATACATTCCTACATTCTCCCCACCCCCAGCCAAGTGTCCTGTGGTCATTAAGGTCATTAAGCCTTCTCTTGATATCATCTTCTCACTAGGGTGTGAGACATACTAGAAAACAACAGGTTATCTATTTTGAGGAACTGTGTCTGTCACTAGGATGCCCTGGAAAATAAGGGAAACATTTAAGAAGCAGTATCAAAGGTAGCTCCAACTACCATTCCTCCGCTCCCACTCTAGTCAACCCCAGCCCCAAGTAAATTCATTCTTACCCTCCTCTTCTACTACCCTCAACCTTTTAACCCACTGTAAGCATTCTCCATTGTGATGCATTAGAAAAATTAGTGGATTCAGAGTCAGATCTGAGTTTGAGTAACTTACTAGTTGTGTGATCTTAAACCCATTATTATATTTCTATGGATTCAGTTTCCTCCTCTATAAAATTGGACTAGATTATCTCTAAGGTTGCTTCCAGCTTTCAATCTAGGATTCTGTGATACTGGATCTCTTCTTTTCACATTCCTGATATTTTTCGGTGTTCTCTGAAGCCTAGCTTTTTTTCTTGAAGACATCAAACCTCTTGACATCTTCAAATCTGACTGTTCTTTCTCTTATCCAGGCACATAAAGTGAGGAAGAAGTTAATATACATACTGCTTTCCATTATGACTCTCAGACCTTCCCTAGACCATCATCTTCTAGGAACCACCTGTCCTCCTTTAAACTTATATTAACCTTATCTAAATACTTGTTGCTGACATCTATGGGATCTCTAGGCCAATGTACCTCTAACTCACGAATTTTAATACCCTGCTCACAATCTTCTCTTCCCCAATACCTGTCACCCTCAAACACTCGCATCTCCAAATTGTTCAACTTTCTCAGTTCCCATAAGTCATTGCCCCTTCAATGAACTTGTACCCAGTGACAGAACTCCTAGCTCATTAGTATTGTTTGGTTTGTATATAGTGTATTATGGAGCAGTTTGAAATGACAGAAAAGGTGGTTGGAGCCAGATTGTGGAAAACCTTAAATTCTCTTTTATCCTCAAAGAGTCAAAGGATGGGGCTATTCTCTGAAGAATCTTTGCCATCCTTAATAGCCTTAATAATGGATTTTTCATCTATGGGTTTAACTAAACCTTTCCTAAATTCATTTATGTTTTAGCCTCTGTTATCCCTGAATCTAATGAATTTCTTTTGTTTCCCACCAACCCTGTAAAGTTTTCCTCTTCTACGTTTCACCTACATCTCCACACATACAATTCTGAAGTCTGAAATTTCATCAGAGGAAGTGGAGAGGGAGGTAGACACCTCTAGAAGAAAGGCATCTAGACTCCTCAATTCCTTTTCTCAGTTCCCAGTCCTCATTCCCCTTACACTGAGAGGGGTCCCCAGCAGGCAACTATATCTCGTCCTGTGGGAAGTTCAATACTGCCCCACAATGATGATATGGCAAACAGTTCCATAAACTATGGGGTTAGTCCTCTACAGAGGGAGGGTAGGAGGAAAGTGATTGTTTGAAACTCCAGTGTTGTGCATCAGCAAGGACTTGTCACTTAGTTATGATTAAGAAATGTATGTTTAATTCAGACTCCACTTAAACCTGTTATTTCCTGATATATTTGCACTTGCAAAAGTATTCTATTTGGAGTAAAAATCCTAGTTCTGTTTCTGACTACCTGTGTGGTCTTGAGCAAGTAGCTCTGGGCCTCAATTTCCTCATCTGTAAAAGAATGGGATATACAAAGTTAAAATTAAACAAACATTTATTTACTACTATGTGGAAGGTATTTAGCTAGGTGCTAACAATACACCAACTGAAAATAATGTCTGTCCTTAAGGAACTTACATTCTCTGTGATATTTAAAATTTTTTTCAGTTCTAAATCTTTAATCCAATGATATAACATGAAACAAATTCCATCTCTGTTCTCATTTATAGAAAGCAAAAACTCAGGAGTTTCAAGTATTTGCTTTTTCTATGAAAAGAAAAAGGAGAAAGAAACTGTAACCAAGAACTTATATGAGTGCCAGAAAAATGATTGTGTTTATCAGAAAACTCCTGTGGGCTGACAAGTTTTCTGCCTGTTTTCTCTAGGGCCTGATGTTCAGAGGGGCCAAGAAGTCTCCACCAGGCTGCCAAAGCACACACACAGCACAGGGAGATATCAGGAGCAAGGTGAGGGGTGTGAAATAGTCTTGTATCCATGCTGAGTTAAAAGGATTTAAGATGAAAGCAAATTCCCACAGGTTGGTTGCAGGCAACCCATGGAAGGACCAATAACAAGGGAGGGAAAAGGCCAGTGAGCTTAGAATCAATTATAGACTAAAAACACAGGGAAGTTGCTTGATTTTTTTAAGGTGAGATTTGAAGAGTTAGAAAACTTGATGGTTTGGAAGAAGAAAAGAGAGATCTTTGAAAAAGCAGTAGCAAAAGAGTTGAGGTATCAAAGTTTAGAAATAAAAAGCTTAACAAGAAAATTGCAATGATCCTCATATAATATTTATATAGGGGCTAAAGATCCAATGTATAGAATACCAAGGTCCTTTACTCCCCCTTGCCCATTTCCTAACTTTTGTTCTCTTTACTGCTACAGAGCATTCCTATAAGACAATAACATGATGTCAAGTAATCGTGTTTAGCACTCTTCCCCACCTAGATGGAGAGCAAGGTACAAAGTGCTGGATAAAATAAAGTGATTGAATCATCTGTAGATTTTGGCTCTCTGAACTTACCTATTCTCACACTACTATTAGTAATAATGAGCTATCTATAGAATCAGACTTAGAACTGGAAGGAAACTTAGAGATCAGCTAGTACAAACCCCTTTTCCCTTGCTTTATAGATGAAGAAACCAAGGTTTAGAAATGTTAAGTGTCCTGTACAAACAATAAATGACAAATTATTGATCCAAATTCAGAGTTTCTGACCCCAAAAGTACCAATATTTCCACTGTGCTTCATTTTTGTCTTAAAAAATATACTTTGATTTAGAAAAAAAGGTTCAGGATAGCTGAGGAATGAAGAGGCATGTATTTATCTGTCTTTCTAAGTGTCTGAGCCTTTATGTTCTATCATTTTATGGTCTTTGATCTTTTCTTCTTGTCCCAAAATTCTCTGCCCTGGTCAGACCACATATGGAGTGTTATTTTTAGTTCTGGGTACCGTATTTTGGGACAACCATTGATAAGCTGGACCATATCCAGAGGAGGCCAGAATGATGAAGAGACTTGAAATCACATTGTGTAAGAATAGTTTGAAGGATCTTTAAAAGTGAAGACTTAGCAGACATATAACTGTTTTTGAGTATCTAAAGAGATGTTAGGTGGAAGCACAAATTTGTTTAGAAGGTAAAGCTTCTTTCAAGTAGAGATTGCTTATTTCTTTGAACTTGTATCCCCTGTGCCAAGCACAGTGCCTGTTATTAGATGTTTGTTGATCTACTGCTTGACTGATGGCTTAGAGACCAGATCTAGGTAGAAGTTAGAAAGTAGGATATCCACTCAATTAAATAAGAATTTCCTTAAAGTCAAACTTACCTAAAAGTAGAATGGGAGGTAATGAGTTTTACATTGCTGGAGATCTTCAATCAGAAACCACAGGACTTTTCATGACTACTGAAGAGAAGATACAGGCATGGGCCAAACAGTATGGTTTCTGAGATCCCTTGTACCTCTGAAAATCTGCAACTTTTCTGGGGCTGGAGGTGGGAGTTGGTGTGGACTGCTCATCTCTGCATCTTGTCTGCAAGGCTGACAAGATGTTTTCAAAATATATATTTTCTGACAGTGCTTTACTACCTAAGCCTCATTGATAAGATGAAAGAAAAATAACCAGCAGTATAGAGGTAGGAAATTCAGGAGTCTGTCCACATTCTTATTCTTTTAAAATATAAAATCAGCAAGATGGGCAGAGTATAGTCTGATGAGTCTAGTATTTTTTCATGATTTAAATGAGAAGGAAGTAGGACTGTTTAGTTGTTTAGTTTCAAGGAAGCCAAATGATTTAGAAACCTTGAAATACATAAAGATGAAGCACAACAATGTATTTGTTTTTGGATCTGAATCTTCCCATCTCACTCAAGCTGGAAATGCAATGGCCTCTCTTAGCTCAGCATGGAAGTTTGACCTGTTCTTTTTTGGAATGGGTCAGATTGCCCTCTTAGGCAGCCAGGTGGCCACTGTCTCCAGAACTTCACCATATTGATGTGGACATTTGATTGGCTTTAGTTGCACTCCAGCTCAAAATCCAAAACTCAAAAAATCCACCAGACTCAATCTCCATAGTGGAAGGGATTATACTACATACTATTCATATTCTAAAAAGAATACTTCCTATTTTTTATTCTTTCCTCCTCTTCATTCCATCCCACATGAACCAAGTTCAGTTGGAAAGTCAAAAGTATGACTGGCCACTTTTCTAGTTCCAAATATTTCATAGAATGTTAGCACTGGAATAGAATCTTAGAAATCAGCCAAATCAATTTCCTTCTTATAAAGAATTCTCCATGAATCTTTTAATTTTAGATTCTCCAGAAATTTGTTCAATTCCATATGTTCCCTTTTGTTTCTTTCTGTTAGATTTATCCAAAACAGATAAATAGACATTGAAATCTCCTGCCTCTATTGATTTTCTCTTTACATTTTCCTGTAGTTGTTAATTTTATTTTTTTCTAAATTTAGACATTATAATTGTAGCATATAAGTTTAATGTTGATATTGGTTTGGTGTCTAATGTTCCTTTCAGCAGGAGGTTTCCTTGTTTATCCCTTTTAATGTTTTCTTTTTGACATACCCAATAACATGATTGTAATTCCTACTTTTGTGGATTTATCTAATGAATCCTTATTTTAAAGAAAGCAAGCCCAGAGAAGAGATCAAGATCACACATCTAGTGTGAGAGCAGAAATTCAAACCCAGACTTCCTGACTCCTGAATCTACTGTTCTTACCATTATACTAAGCAGCCTCCCTTTAAAGAACAAGTCTTTCTTCTCTCTCCTCCTCCTTCTTTTCATCATCACCAACAATAATAACAACAATGAGAATTTATGAGACACCTATGTATCAGGTTCTGTGCTGCACACTAGGGATACAAAGTAGGAAAAAAAACAGTGCCTGCCCAAAAGGTCTTTTCATTCTAATGTGGAGATAATGTACAAATTACCAAATATATGTAAGATATATATATATATGTATATGTATATATATATATATAGTATAAATGGGAGATAATCTTAGAGGGAAGGCACTAAAAGTGGAAAGGGAAAGCCATTCTGAAGAAGGGGTTTGAACTCAGCCTTAAAGGGAATCTAAAGGTCAGAGTGACTTACCCAAACTTGGGCCAAAAAGAAGCCTAAAATTAGAGGCGAATTGTTGAGTTTGTACCCCAAAGAGATAATAAGGAAAAAGACGTACAAAAATATTTATAGCTGTGCTCTTTGTGGTAGCAAAAATGGAAAATAAGGGGGTGTTCATTGATTTGGGAATGGCTGAATAAATTGTGGTATCTGATGGTGATGAAATATTATTGTGCTGAAAGGAATGATGAACTGGAAGATTTCTGTGTGAACTGGAAAGAACTCCAGGAACTGATGCAAAGCAAAAGGAGCAGAACCTTTGCACTCAGAGTTTTGTGTACACAGAGACTAATGCATTATGACCCAATCGAATGTAATAGGCTTTTCTACTGGTAGCAATGCAATGACCCAGGGCAATACAGAGGAGCTTATGAGAAAGAACGCTATCCACATCCAGAGAAAGAGCTGTGGGAGCAGAAATGCAGAAGAAAAACATATGATCTACCACATATTTTGATATAGATATGATTGGGGTTTTGATGTTAAAAATCACTCTTCTGCAAATATGAATAACATGGAAATAGGTTTTGAACAATGATACATGTATAACCCAGTGGAACTGCTTGTCAGCTCCATGAGAGGGAAGGGAATGGGGATAGGGAAGAGACAACATGAATCATGTAACAATGGAAAAATATTCTAAAGAAAAAGAGAGGAAAAAAAAAAAGTAGAGGTGAGAAGAGGAAGTGTTCCAGGTATAGATGAATGACAATCAATAAAACAATATACAGAGCCAGGAAGTGGGGTATCATGTGGGAAGAAGCACAAGAAGACTAGTGTTGTGGAACAGAAAGTATGCCTAGGGTATCAAAGTGTAAGAATATATTAAAGGTAGGAAGAGGGAAGACTTTGAAGGTCTTTAAAAATCAAATGGAAGTTTTATACTTGATTTCAGAGAAAATAAGAAGCCACTAGGGCTTTTTGAATGGGGAAAGTGGGGTTTGAAATGATCATATATAGGCCTTAGGAAGATCACTTTGACAGCTGAAGGAAAATTACCGGAAATGGGGAGACACATGAGGCAAGGAGACTATCCAGTAGGCTACTGTCATAATCCAGGTATAATGTGATGAAGGTCTACACAAGTGTGCTGGTGGTGTCAGAGGAGAGAAGAGAACACATATATAAGATGTTGTAAAGGTAGAAATAACAAGGTTTGGCAACAGATTGGACATGTTATATAATGGGAGTGAGGGATTGAAGATGACTTCAAGGTTGTAAGCCTGGGTGACCAAGAGGATGTTGGTGATAGATTTTTTAAAAACTCTTACCCTCTCTTAGAACCAATACTCTGTACTGGTTCCAAGGCAGAAGATCAGTAAGGGCTAGGCAATGGGTGATGATAGTTATAAGGGTGTTCAGCAAAGAAGAAAGGTAATGAGTTCTGTTTGGGACATGTTGAATATTAAATGCCTACCAGACATTTAGTCTGAGATATTTAATAATAGGCAGTTGGTGATGTGAGACTAGAGGTCATGAGAGGATAGAGTTGAATAAAGAAATCTGAGACATCTGCAAAGAGATGGTGATTGAATCTGTTGGAGCTGATGAGATCACTAAGCAAAAATAATGTAGAAGGAGAAGACAGTCCAGGACAGATCACCAAACTATAATCAGAAAGAAGATCCAGCAAAAAGAGAATGAGAAATAGCAGGCAGACCAGGAAGGGAAGGACCAGTGACATGAAAACCTAGAGAGTAGAGATTATCCAAGAGAATCAAATGATTGACAATGGCAAAAGTTTCAGAGAAGTCAAGAAAAATGAGAATTAAGAAAAAGTCATTAGATTTGGTAATTAAGAGATCATGAAACCCAACTCTCTGAGATTGGTTCCCCCTAAGTGAACTTTCTCTCTCCACACACTTCCCCCACTCAGCGGATAAGTCTTGGAATGCTATTCAATGGCAAACAAAGCCAAAGCATACACTGGTGTATCGGACTGACTCAGGCTTCTGCCTCTAAGCCAGGTGGCTATGCATTGAATGTTTACTTACTCTGCTTAAATCCTAGGGAGATTCTTTTAATTCCTGAGGGTTTGAGCAAAGGTGGAGCGCAGGGGGCGGGGTGAAGAAAGAGATGATGCCACCTTTGTGCTAGAAAAGAGGTATGTGGTCCAAGCTATTTCCAGTCACAGAATGTTAAAACTCGAAGAGTCTGGGCATCGTCTAGCTCCCTTCTTGCACAGATGAGCAATCTAAGGTCAAGGGAAAGAGATAGGCAGCCCAAGTTTTCAATGGAAGCCAGAGAAACAAAAATAAAAATAAAAGGGAGGGGGAAAAAAGCCTTCTCTTTCAGCATACTGATGGTGATGAGAAATTTTAGAAATCAATGACGTGTGTAGGAGTATGCAGCCTCGGTACCTTTAACTGCAGTCCTAAATGCAAAGCGGATAAATACCAAGCTCAGGCCATCACTGTCAGCTGAGAGGGGCTGGGTGAATCCGGGGCAGCTGGCTCCAAAAAAGCTTTGATGAAGCAATGCTCTCCAACCCAGCTACAAACGCACAGCAGAGCAAAGGAGCTACTTAGGCCGTGCCAGTTCCAGGCATTAAGTATGCAAATTTCTCAGTGTCTCAGCTCCCAGGAACAGCGGGCGCTGAATGCAGTGGCAGCCGCGAGCCGCACGACATCATTCATTTCAATCATTAAAACAAAGGCGGGATAAATCGCTACCTAATTTGGAAAATATGCTTATCATATAGCCTCTTTGGTCTTAAGGAAAGCAACAGCTGAATAAGAATTCAGGCGGAGGTAGGGGGTGCCGAGAGAGAGACAGACAGACAGATAGAGAGACACAGAGACAGAGACAGGAGAGAAAGAAACAGACAGAGAGATGGAGAAAGAGAGAAAACAGAGAGACAGAAACAGAAAAACAGAGACAGAGAGAGAGAATTCTAGAGTGATTCCTCCCTTCCCCCACTTTTCTAGCAACTATTCTTTTCCCCCTTTCCAGGACCATTTTGCAGAGGAACTGGGTTCCAGACCTGCTAAAGAAGCTCTGCTCACACATTCCATCAAAACTCCCAATCTGAGTCCAGAAGACTCTCTATTCCATTCTGAAGCCTGCCTTCCCCACCACAGAGCAATTTTACCTGCCTCAGACTAAATATCCTAGATTCATGCAAAGTTTCCACTGAAAAGAATTTCAAGTCATTGCTTTCCTCTGGGGGAAAAAAAAGAGGGGAAATCAAGAGACATAGCTATATCTTGAAAGTTACAATAAGCAAGTGGCTGATGTTAGATGACCCCTATTTCCCACCTTCCAGGCTAGCGCTTTGCCTCCACTATTGTACCTCCAGGGCATGTAATATTATTAACTAGCCCAATATTTTATTTTATAAATGTAGGCATCCCACATCACTGAAGTTAGGCGAACTGCACCCCCAAGATCTGGAAAATTTGAGTAAAACTTTTTGGCCCTCTCTTCCTCCCAAAGAAGGTCTGATTTTTTTCTTTTTCTTTAATGAGATGTTTTTACTGTCTTATTGTAAAATTTGGGTTAACTATTTGGTTATAGGCTATATGTAGATCAGTGTTAATATTTCTAGCCTTTGTGTGTCATCTGATGGATTTCATGTTATTTTCCCAAACTTTTAACTTTTTTATTTGAACTAATAAAAAGAAATTGTGTATATTTATTGTATTAAAAGACAAACTATATTGATATATAATACTATACATACATTTTGTGCATTTCTGAGTTTCTAAACCTTTTCTGTCATCTGCTGACCTTTGTATATTGTTTGTAGCTCCAGCAAAACTGCCCCCCCCAAATTCCCATTTAATTTCTCAAGCCTACCTGAGAAACCATAATGAGGAAAGTCATAATGTGTAAGGGAAAAGCACTTTGTTGCACAACAATCAGTGGTATAGTTCCTAGGAGAAACATCTTCATAAAAACACATATATACATATATGGCTTTAAATGATCATATCATCTTACATATATCATCTCATTTGATCCTTATAATAACCTGCCAGGTAGTTTTTAATTCCCATTTTACAGGTAAGGAAATTGAAATAGAAAGCTTAAGGTATTTGGCCAGGGTCACATAGATAGCTATTAAGTTGTCAAGGGTAGAACTCATATCTTCCTGACTCCAACTTCAGATCTCTGTGTATGCCACCTAGACACCTCATAAAGATGAGGAAACTGGGGTTCAGAAAAAGAGAAGTGACTTTCCCATCTTCATACAGCTAATAAAAGGCAAATATATACTTCCGGTCAAGATGGCGGCTTAGAGAAAGCTAAAGTTCAGATCTCCGGAAACCCTTCCCTACCAAACTCAAACTATATGCTCCTAGGGCACTGAAATTCAAAATGAACAACAGCATAGACCCCGGGAATCCTCCTCCTGGATCTGGATCAAAAGGTACTCCCCCCCGCCAAAAGCCAGAACCTGAGATCACTCGGACCTAAGGGGTAGGCAGAAGGAAGGTCCCAGGACCCATTCCCCCCCAACCCAGAGCGCCGAGTCCAAAGCAGCAGAGGGAACCTCATAGCCTCAGGGCCAGCTATTCTGAAGACCGCTTCCTGAAAACAACCTGATTCAGACGAGGGGGTACCCAACACAGACAGCAGGGAAACAGAGAGAGACGGGGGGAGCTTGTAACCCCCTGGCTGGATCCTTCCATCCAAGTCTCATGGAAGGTCCTTGCCTCAGGGCATACTCAGTTCAACCCAGGGAAAGCTAATCCTATCAGGAGCCCTCAGAGCTCCTGGAAGCTGCGGCCCCTCCCCCCTCAGAGTGGCCGGCCAAGGCACAGAAACAAACACCCCGCGGAAAGGGCCAAGCCAGGCTCAGAGTGTGGAAGTAAGGCAACGGAGAAGCATCGGGAGGGAACTGAGGAGGGCAGTAACATGGAAACACCAGCAATTCCTGGCTTCCCCAGGAAGACAGAACAACAACTGCATAGAACGGACAATCTGCCTGGGGCTAAAACCTCTGAACACCAGACAGAGATAAGAAAAGCTAGTCCTCCCCACTCAGATAGAGATGGCAAACTCCACAGAAGCACAAAAGCCCCCAAATTCCAAGAAAAACAAGAAGAAGGGGGCGACTTTGGACACATTTTATGGAGCAAAAATACAAAATATAGAGGAGATAGAAGAGGAAACACAAGCAAATGCCCCGAAACCTTCCAAAGGAAATGGAAACTCTCCACAAACCCATGAAGAATTTGATTCGGAAAGTATCAAAAAGATGGAAGCCTTCTGGGAGGAAAAGTGGGAAATAATGCAAAAGAAATTCACGCATCTACAAAACCAGTTTGACCAAAGTGAAAAGGAAAACCAGGCTTTAAAAGTCAGAATTAGGCAACTCGAAAACAACAAGCAAGAACTAATAAAGCAAAGACAAAGAAATTAGAAGAGAACATAAAATATCTCACTGACAAGATGACAGACTTGGAAAATAGAGGGAGAAGAGACAATTTAAGAATAATTGGACTACCAGAAAAGCCAGAAATAAACAGCAAACTCGACATTGTAATACAAGATATGATCAAAGAAAATTGCCCAGAGATCCTAGAACAAGAGGGCAATACAGGCATTGAAAGAGTTCACAGAACACCCTCTACACTAAATCCCGAAAGACAACTCCCAGGAATGTAATTGACAAATTCCAAAGCTTTCAAGCAAAAGAAAAAATCTTACAAGAAGCCAGAAAAAGACAATTTAGATATAAAGGAATGCCAATCAGGGTCACACAAGACCTTGCAAGTTCTACTCTGAATGATCATAAGGCATGGAACATGATCTTCAGAAAGGCAAGAGAGCTGGGTCTTCAACCAAGAATCAGCTATCCATCAAAACTGACTATATACTTCCAAGGGAAAGTATGGACATTCAACAAAATAGAAGATTTCCAACTTTTTGCAATGAAAAGACCAGAGCTCTGTGGAAAGTTCGATATCAAAAAGCAAAGAGCATGGAATACCTAAAAAGGTAAATATGAAGGAAAGGGAAAAAGAGGAAAATGTTATCTTTTTTCTTTTACTCAAAATCTCTTCTATAAGGACTACATTTATATCAATCTATGTATACTAACATGTGGGGGAAAAGTAATGTGTAAATAGGGGGAAAAGAAAGACCAAATAGAATAATCTTTCTCATACAAAGATTCACATGGGAAGGGGAGGGGAAGAAAACTCCTATAAGAAGGAGAGGAAGAGAGTTTTTACTTAAACTTTACTCTCAAGGAAATCAACTCTGAGAGGGAAGAACATCCAGATCCATTGGGATCTTGAATTCTATCTTACCAAACAAGGGAAGGAAGAAGGGAAAACCAAGGGAGGTAGGGGGGAGGGAACACAAAATAGGGAGGGAAGAAGAGGGGGGGAGGGAACAAAAAGGGAGGGACTAGAAAGGGAAACATATCAAGGGAGGGGACAAGGGGGACTGATTTAAAGTAAATCACTGGACTAAAAGGTAGAGCTGAAGAAGAAAGGTTAGAATTAGGGAAGGATATCAAAATGCCAGGGAGCCCACAAGTGACAGTCATAACTTTGAACGTGAATGGGATGAACTCACCCATAAAACATAGACGAATAGCAGAATGGATTAGAATCCAAAACCCTACCATATGTTGTCTTCAAGAAACACACATGAGGCGGGTTGACACCCACAAGGTCAGAATTAAAGGATGGAGTAAGACCTTCTGGGCCTCAACTGATAGAAAGAAGGCAGGAGTGGTAATCATGATATCTGATAAAGCCAAAGCAAAAATAGACCTGATCAAAAGGGATAGGGAAGGTAATTATATTTTGTCAAAAGGGACTCTAGACAATGAGGAAATATCATTAATCAACATGTATGCACCAAATAATATAGCACCCAAATTTCTAATGGAGAAACTAGGAGAATTGAAGGAAGAAATAGACAGTAAAACCATATTAGTGGGAGACTTAAACCAACCATTATCAAATTTAGATAAATCAAATCAAAAAATAAATAAGAAAGAGGTAAAAGAAGTGAATGAAATCTTAGAAAAATTAGAGTTAATAGACATATGGAGAAAAATGAATAGGGATAAAAAGGAATACACCTTCTTCTCAGCACCACATGGCACATTCACAAAGATTGACCATACATTAGGTCACAGAAACATGGCACACAAATGCAGAAAAGCAGAAATAATAAATGCAGCCTTTTCAGATCACTCTGTGTCAAATAGTTTGTATAGTATTGGGATAATAAAAATAATGATCAGTAATGGTACATGGAAAACCAAATCAAAAACTAATTGGAAATTAAACAATATGATTCTCCAAAATCGTTTAGTTAGAGAAGAAATCATAGAAACAATTAATAATTTCACCAAGGAAAATGACAATGGCGAGACATCCTTTCAAACCTTTTGGGATGCAGCCAAAGCGGTAATCAGAGGTAAATTCATATCCCTGAGTGCATATATTAACAAACTAGGGGGAGCAGAGATCAATCAATTGGAAATGCAAATAAAAAAACTCAAAAGCGATCAAATTAAAAACCCCCAGCAGAAAACCAAACTAGAAATCCTAAAAATTAAGGGAGAAATTAATAAAATAGAAAGTGATAGAACTATTGATTTAATAAATAAGACAAGAAGCTGGTACTTTGAAAAAACAAACAAAATAGACAAAGTACTGGTTAATCTAATTTAAAAAAAGAAGGAAGAAAAGCAAATTAACATCATCAAAGATGAAAAGGGGTACATCACCTCTGATGAAGAGGAAATTAAGGCAATCATTAAAAATTACTTCGCCCAATTATATGGCAATAAATACACCAATTTAGGTGATATGAATGAGTATATACAAAAATACAAACTGCCTAGACTAACAGAAGAAGAAATAGAATTCTTAAATAATCCCATATCAGAAAATGAAATCCAACAAGCCATCAAAGAACTTCCTAAGAAAAAATCCCCAGGGCCTGATGGATTCACCAGTGAATTCTATCAAACATTCAGAGAACAGTTAATCCCAATACTATACAAACTATTTGACATAATAAGCAAAGTGGGAATTCTACCAAACTCCTTTTATGACACAAACATGGTACTGATTCCAAAACCAGGCAGGTCAAAAACAGAGAAAGAAAATTATAGACCAATCTCCCTAATGAATATAGATGCAAAAATCTTAAATAGGATACTAGCAAAAAGACTCCAGCAAGTGATCAGAAGGGTCATCCACCATGATCAAGTAGGGTTTATACCAGGGATGCAGGGCTGGTTCAATATTAGGAAAACCATCCACATAATCGACCACATCAACAAGCAAACCAACAAGAACCACATAATTATCTCAATAGATGCAGAAAAAGCCTTTGATAAAATACAACACCCATTCCTATTAAAAACACTAGAAAGCATAGGAATAGAAGGGTCGTTCCTAAAAATAATAAACAGTATATATCTAAAACCATCAGCTAACATCATCTGCAATGGGGATAAACTAGATGCATTCCCAATAAGATCAGGAGTGAAACAAGGATGCCCATTATCACCTCTACTATTTGGCATTGTACTAGAAACACTAGCAGTAGCAATTAGAGAAGAAAAAGAAATTGAAGGCATCAAAATAGGCAAGGAGGAGACAAAGTTATCACTCTTTGCAGATGACATGATGGTCTACTTGAAGAATCCTAGAGATTCAACCAAAAAGCTAATTGAAA
Organism: Monodelphis domestica; assembly: GCF_027887165.1. Lineage (NCBI taxonomy): Eukaryota > Metazoa > Chordata > Mammalia > Didelphimorphia > Didelphidae > Monodelphis > Monodelphis domestica. The sequence goes on from NC_077227.1 coordinate 482,944,251, forward strand.
TAATCAACAACTTTAGCAAAGTTGCAGGATACAAAATAAACCCACATAAGTCATCAGCATTTCTATATATCTCCAACACAGCTCAGCAGCAAAAACTAGAAAGAGAAATCCCATTCAAAATCACCTTAGACAAAATAAAATACCTAGGAATCTATCTCCCGAGACAAACACAGGAACTATATGAACACAAGTACAAAACACTCTCCACACAACTAAAACTAGACTTGAGCAATTGGAAAAACATTAACTGCTCATGGATAGGACGAGCCAATATAATAAAAATGACCATCCAACCCAAACTTATTTATCTATTTAGTGCCATACCCATTGAACTCCCCAAAAATTTCTTTACTGATTTAGAAAAAACCATAACAAAGTTCATTTGGAATAAAAAAAGATCAAGGATATCCAGGGAAATAATGTAAAAAAAAAACACAAATGATGGGGGCCTTGCCGTCCCAGACCTTAAACTATATTACAAAGCAGCAGTCATCAAAACAATTTGGTACTGGCTAAGAAACAGAAAGGAGGATCAGTGGAATAGATTGGAAGCAAGGGACCTCAGCAAGACAGTATACGATAAACCCAAAGATCCCAGCTTTTGGGACAAAAATCCACTATTCAATAAAAACTGCTGGGAAAATTGGAAGACAGTGTGGGAGAGATTAGGAATTGATCAACACCTCACACCCTACACCAAGATAAATTCAAAATTGGTGAATGACTTAAACATAAAGAAGGAAACCATATGTAAATTGGGTAAACACAGAATAGTATACATGTCAGACCTTTGGGAGGGGAAAGGCTTTAAAACCAAGCAAGACATAGAAAGAATCACAAAATGTAAAATAAATAATTTCTACTACATCAAATTAAAAAGCTTCTGTACAAACAAAACCAATATAACTAAAATCAGAAGGGAAACAACAAATTGGGAAAAAATCTTCATATAAACCTCTGACAAAGGTTTAATTACTCAAATTTATAAGAGCTAAATCAATTGTACAAAAAACCAAGCCATTCTCCAATTGATAAATGGGCAAGGGACATGGATAGGCAGTTTTCAGATAAAGAAATCAAAACTATTAATAAACACATGAAGAAGTGTTCTAAATCTCTTATAATCAGAGAGATGCAAATCAAAACAACTCTGAGGTATCACCTCACACCTAGCAGATTGGCTAACATGATAGCAAAGGAAAGTAATGAATGCTGCAGGGGATGTGGCAAAGTGGGGACACTAATTCATTGCTGGTGGAGTTGTGAACTGATCCAACCATTCTGGAGGGCAATTTGGAACTATGCCCAAAGGGTGATAAAAGATTGTCTGCCCTTTGATCCATCTATAGCACTGCTGGGTCTGTACCCCAAAGAGATAATGGACAAAAAGACTTTACAAGAATATTCATAGCTGCGCTCTTTGTGGTGGCCAAAAACTGGAAAACGAGGGGATGCCCATCAATTGGGGAATGGCTGAGCAAATTGTGGTATATGTTGGTGATGGAACACTATTGTGCTAAAAGGAATAATAAAGTGGAGGAATTCCATGGAGACTGGAACAACCTCCAGGTAGTGATGCAGAGCAAGAGGAGCAGAACCTGGAGAACATTGTACACAGAGACTAATACACTGTGGTATAATCGAATGTAATGGACTTCTCCATTAGTGGCGGTGTAATGTCCCTGAACAATCTGCAGGGATCTAGGAGAAAAAACACCATTCATAAGCAGAGGATAAACTGTGGGAGTAGAAACACTGAGAAAAAGCAACTGCCTGACTACAGAGGTTGAGGGGACATGACAGAGAAGAGACTCTAAAGGAACACTCTAATGCAAATATTAACAACATGGCAATGGGTTCAAATCAAGAACACATGTGATACCTAGTGGAATCACGTGTCGGCTATGGGGGGCGAGGGGGGAAAGAAAAGAAAATGATCTTTGTCTTTAATGAATAATGCTTGGAAATGATCAAATAAAATTTTGTAAAATTTTTTAAAAGGCAAATATATCATAGACTGAAACCATAGAACATCATAATCATAAAATCTCTGAGTTGGGAGAGATCTTAGGAATCACCTAATTTCCTCTACTTTCAACCCCCAGCCCCACCCCTCTTCCAATCAATTTATTTTATGGATCAGGAAGCTAAGACCTAGAGAAGTCCAATGAAGCCCATAGTTACTATGACTTGTCCACGGTCATATAGTTCAGCAGATTTGGCACTAAAACCAGTCACTTGACTCAGTTTAGTTGGTTCCCTTTTTTCCATACCATCAGTCACCTCTGAGTCTCTAGGAATGGGTCTCAAATGTAAATCCTTGATTGCTCAACAGGTTCTATTTTTCCATTGGACACTTCTTTAAGTGAGCTCTTCTCTATTTAAGAATTATCATTGCTAGGAGTAGTGATACTTGACCCATTTAGTACTCCACAACCAGAGCCTTAAATAGTAAGTAGACATCTTGTTATTGGTTGCATTCCAATTTAGCTCTCCGTGCCACAGTTTCTCTATCTGTGAAACAGAGGAGCAATAATGCTTGTACCCAAATTCCACTTACAATGAATGGATGACATGACAATAAATTGGATAATATGTGGAAAAGATTCAGTTTCTTAGGAGGAAAGGAACTATGAAATTTAAAGAATTTTTGTTAGTATGAATTATTGTCATTTCCAATGATGTTGCTGATTATTAATGTCTATTATTGATATTTCCTAAAAATTTTTATCCCAGATCTGGTTTATGTTCATGTAAAGTGATAGACAATGTGGTATAGTGGATAGAAGACCAGCCATAGTCAGGAAGACCTGGGATTCAAGTCTTAAGTCTGACATGCCACGCCCTGAGTAAGGAGGGCACTTAATTTCTCTGCCCTTTGCCAACTATCTAAAAATACAAATTACTGAGAATTTTCTGCTGCATCAGGATATAGAAAGGAATAACAGTTTCTGCCCTCAAGGAGATTAAATTCTATTCGATCAGTTTACTCAAAATGGCAAAAATATTAACACTAACTCATCTTTTATTTTAATAAATCGTGGGATTCTTAATCTTTCCTGTATCATGGACCCTTCTGTAAGCCTAGTATAACCTCTGGACCACTTCTCAGAAGAATGATATTACGTGCAGAAAATAAAATATGTAAGATGACAAAGTAAAATGGTTATATTGAAAGTATTGACAACATATTTTTTATAAAGAAGTTCAGGAGTCCAGGAATGAAAACTTTGATAACTAAGCCAAGCAGGGGTTTTTGAAGTCTTCTCTTCCGCTGGTGAATCATCCCCAGCTCCTTCAATTCATCCTTGCTTGGCACTGGTGTGAGAACCTTCACTTTTTTGGTTGCCCTTCACTGGCTGGGTTCTAGTTTTTCAATTTATTTTATAAAACTGAATTAAAAATAAAATAGAAGGGTCTGATGATAGCCAAGTATATGATATGATTTTGTAATCTACCTCCAGCTCAGAAGTCCAAGGAACCCTAGAAGTCTGTGAATAAATTTCAGGAGTCTGTGAACCTGGATGGGAAATAAAACCTTTATGTCAATTTAATTGGTTTCTTAGCAATCCTGCATATTTCATCTTATGCATTTAAAAACATTATTTTGAGAAGGCATCCATAGACTTTGCCAGACTACCAAGAAGTCCATGATACCAACATTACGAACCTCTGGTATTGCTGGACATTCCACTTTTCTTACTATTGCCTAATATTGCTTAAACATGTGGCTGCCACATCATACTGCTAAATCACATTAAACTTGAAGTCCACAAAGATCTCCAGACATAACACACACATGTACATACACAGACATGTGACGTGCACACACATATACTTGTACAACCAAGTCTTCCCCAGATATGCCATTGATTTTTAAAATCCTATTATGTTTCCGTTATATTTCATCTTAGATATGCCCTATCTAGCCACTCTAACCACTAATATTATCTTAATTCTCATTCTAAAATATAAGCTAATCTGCTCAGTTTTAGTCAACCACAAACTTGGTAAGCATAAATCTATTCCTTGATCCAAGTAATTGAGAAAAGTTGAATAAAACAGGACTGAGAATATAGCCCCCAGTACTCCAATAGAAACAGGGGTATACTGGTAAATATTTAATGATCTGATTCTCTAGGGGGAAATGTATACATACATGCTTGTAAGATTCATTTAAATTATTTATACTTTATTATTTTTTAAACCCTTACCTTCTGTCTTAGAATCCACACTAAGCATCAATTCCAAAGGCAGAATAGTAATGACTAGGTAATTGGGGTTCAGTGACTTGCCCAGGATCATCCAGGTAGGAAGTATCTAAAGTCAAATTTGAACCCAGGACCTCCTGTCTCCAGGTCTGGCTCTCTAATCACTGAGACACCTATCTGCTCCTTAAAGACAATGTCTGCCCTCAGAGCTTTTAAATTCTTTTTTTTTAGAACCCGTACTTTCCATCCTAATAACTAAGACTAAGCAACTAGTAACTAATCCTAAAACAGAAGGACAAAGGGCTAAGCAAATGGGGTTATGTAATTTTCCCAGGGTCACACAGCAAGGAAGTGTCTGAGATCAGATGGGAACCCAGGACTTCCCAACTCCAGGCATGGTTCTCTATCTACTAAGCAACATAGCTGCCTGGGAGATTTTAATTATTTATACTTTAAGTGTAGATAATAAACAAAACAATAAATCAAGCCCTGATTTGTAGAAACTACTGATTTCTGAGGTGCAAATGTTCATATTGTTGGTCTAATGAACTGGTTAGAGATGGTTCCAACACTTCACTGACTCCTAATGTCAAACTCTCCAAGTTGACATCATCAAGTTCATTTCCTTCATTCATATACTGAAGTTTCATCCCAGAAAAGGGAAGATATTTTTTATTGAAATTTTTTAATTAATTAATTAATTTAGAATATTTTTCATGGTTATATGATTCATGTTCTATTCCCTCCTCCCTCCCCCCTCCTATATCCAACACACAATTCCACTGGGTTTTACAAGTGTTATTGATGAAGACCTATTTCCATATTATTAATATTTGCACTAGGGTGATCATTTAGAGTCTACATCTCCAATCATATCCCCATCGAACCATGTGATCAAGCAGTTGTTTTTCTTCTGTGTTTCTGCTCTCACAGTTCTTCCTCTGAATGAGGACAGTGTTAAAAGGGAAGATATTTGCCCGAGGTCACATAGCAGGATTGGGACAGGGAAAGAAGAAAACCCTGTGATAGGCACTGTATTTTACAAATATCTTATCTGATACTCTAGCAGGTAGGTATTATTATTGTCCCCATTTTATATATGAGGACACTGAGTCAGATAGAGTTTGTCCAGGGTCAAGCAGCTAGTAAGTGTCTGAGGCTTGATTTGAACTTTGATCTTCTTTATTCCAAGCCTCATGTTCTATCTACTGCACAACCTGGCTGCCTCTGAGACTAGGACCAAGTCTCCTATTCTCTAGTCCCTTTCTACTGCCTTTCCCCTCAAACACAATGTCATTCTAATGCATCTGGGAAGTAGCCTTGGACCCAAACATATCAAGCTATGCTTTGATGGTCCAGTTTGCATTTTTCCATCTGGCATTTATGGTTATAGTGTCACCTATGAATTTAATAAGCTGAATTTGAATCCAAATCTTCTGCCTCCAAATGTAGCACTCTTTCTAGAAATCACGGTCTCAAAAATCAGTCACTTACATCACAGGGTTGCCATGAGAAGGTATTTTGTAGCAAGGTCATCTAGGACTGTAGTCCTTGCTCCCCACCTTTCATTAGACCAATAAGGAAACTATAGTTCTCAGGTGTTGTGACTTACCAAAGGTGACCATGTAAGTGTTTGAGTAATAGAAAGGGAAGTAGGACAAAAGTCTTTTCACTCCAAATCTTCCCAAATATGCTGCCTCACCAACCAATCAAGTTGATTTATTAAATACCTATTATACACCAGGCTCTGTTCACTGGGGATATAAAGACAAGCCCTGACCTCAAGAAGCTTACATTCTATTGAAGTAAAATAGTGTCATGACTCTGGCATTCCCTTGATCTAACAATCTTATAAACCTCTCCAAATTAAATATATATATATATATATATATGTATGTATGTATATATACAAGAAACATGGAATCACTCCTAGAAGAAAAAGTTGCTGAAATGCCTCAGGTTGGCTATAAATAAGGGTCTGACTGGCTGGATGTTCTTCAAAAGAAGCCCCCAACGATTGGGCATCACTTTGCCCTAGAGGATTTCTTATTCTATGGAGAGAAAAAAATATCTGCCTGAGAAATGGTTGAACAGGACTGTGGCACTGGCCTACTTCCCCTCCACCATTCATTTGTGCTTAGAAACTCCACCTTGTCTAGTTCTGGTTCAATTCTCAAGAGTTCAAGTCCCTCCATCATCCATTAGTCATGCTTTACAGATACTTGATACTTTGACCAAATCCATTTCATTCTCATTGACCTTTCCCCAAATCTCTTCCACTTTCCCAACTTGTTTCATGCATCACAAATGTTTCTGAAAAATGGAATGCAAAGTCAAAGTTACGCTACATCATTTTATTTTTGATACATTAGGGGAACATGCTATTCTAAGGAACTCTGCATGGGATTCTTTATTTCAAAGACAGTTCCTTCTGTAATATAAATTCTTCCCCTCTGATCACCATCACCCCCAATTTATTACTTGTAGATTTTTAATTTTTGCATAGTTTTTTAGAAGGGGTCCCACCTATATACTCATTCTAGGCTGTGAAGTCTTTCTGTCAAGGAGCAGATTATAGTTTTCCTCTACTTCCTCCCTTTCTCAGCAGCTAGCCTTGAGCTGAAATTTCAAGTAACTTTCTGAGAAGATTCTGAACTTTGGTTTCTTACATCTATAGGAAGGAAGAAGTCAGCATGAGTCTCTTCTCTAGTTAGGATCATTGATTTAGAGGTAAAAGGAATTGTAAGGCCATTTAGTCCAACCCCCTCACTCTGCAGATGAGAACCTTAAATACCAGAGAGGATGACTGACATATCCAAAGTCTCCCAGGCAGTAGCAGAGCTAGGCTTCAAAGCCAGGTCCTCTGACTCTGAGATCTAGTGATCTTTCTATAGCACTCTTAGGGATACCACCTTCAGAACCACAGAAAGGATCATAGAAATCCCTAAACTAACAGTAATTCTAGGAAAGAGCTTGTTAACCAATTAAGTCAGCTTTAGCTCAGCAGAGGGTCAAAGGACTCTCAAGTAGGCTGGCCCCTGCCAGAAGGCAAGAACCTATGACCTCTCTTCATAGACAAAACTTGCACTCTTTGCCCCTCAGATCTAAGAAATCTAATATTTCATTCCACTCAATATGGTCCAAACAAATGAATATTTTGTATGCTATTATAGAGAAAAAGTGCAAAAGAATGCAAAGAAAATTAGACTCAGAAACCCAGGTTCTAGCTCTGATCATGATGATAATGGTGACAATGATACCAATAAATTCCTTAAAAACATTTAACAGTTTACAAAGCTTTTTATACATTATTTCCTTAGGTCCTCCAAACAACTCTCTGAAGCAGATGGTACAAGAGCATTATTTTCATCTGGCAGAAAAAGAAATGGAGATTCAGAAAGACAAAGTGAATTTCCCAGAGACTTTACCCAGACCTAACCGTAGGTCTTTTAACTTCTGGTGGACTTCTCCTTCCACTACATTCAGTGTGCTAATCTTCTATATGACCCAAGACAAGGCAAGTCACCTCTTTTTTGCCACACTTTCCATATTCACCAAAAGAGAATAACCACGTCTTTCTTGGGGGGACCTTATTGTACAGTCTTATTCCTCTAAGACAGGAGTTCTTAAATTTTTGTGTCATGGACTCGTTTGGCAATCTAGTGAATCCTATAGATCCCCTCTGAGAATAATGTTTTTCAACTTGTTCAATCATTTCAGTCACATGTGACTCTCGGTGACCCTATTTGGGGTTTTCTTGGCAAAGATACTGGAATGGCTTGCCATTTTCTTCTTCAGCTCATTTTACAGATGAAGAACTAAGGCAAGCTGGGTTAAGTGACTTATCCAGGGTCAGTATCTGAGGCCAGATTTGAACCCACAAAGATGAGTCTTCTGACTCCAGACCTGGGACTCAATCCACTGCACCACCTAGTTGTTTTAAAATGCATAAACTAAAATATACAGAGTTGCAAAGGAAATAAATCATATGGAAATAGTAATTTTAAAAAATGTTAAGTTCAAGGACCCTAAGTTAACAACCCTTGCTTCTAAGGGTATGCCCAAGTTTCCTGTTCTAAACATATCCTCATCAACGCACTCCCATAAGACCTTTCTTCTTGTAGCCAAGGACTTCCTCCCCCTTTTGACTGGCCAAAGACATCCTGGTGCACTTGTTTGCCATTGGTCCTCTTAGCATCCTTCAAAGCAAATTAGCTCCCTCAAAGTTCCATGCCTGCCAATTAATCCTTCCTGGCCTGAGACTAGGGAGGGGAAAGCTGCGGAAACACAGCTTAATTATATGGTCCATGGGGTTGGGAGAGAGGAGAAAGAATAGAGAAGGGAGGCTCTGAGTCTGGTGCCAGCCCAAGAGCTCTTCTCTCTATTTCCATTGTATTCTTCTGGTTCATCCCCTGACCCGTTTAACATTCATCAGGAGAGATGCTTTGTCACTGGCTGGCCTGGTGTTGCTTGGAATACTATTAATCACAGAGAATTCATTAGGTTTTTCACTTGGGGATTGGATACCCAATTCAACATCCATTACATTGAAATTAAGCAACAGGGCCCGTGGCATTGGGACAGGGCTTTGGGACTGAAAACTGGCTCCCAGAGTTTGTGGCTAGAAGCCAAAATCTAAGGCCCTCAACTCCCAGTTGGTCACTAATTCTAACAGAAGCTCCAGTGCCAAGGTCAGCCTCAGATTTCTATCAGGTGGTCTGATAGTCAGCTGCCCTGGGGGGCTTCCAATTCACAAAAAAAAAGTGATTTTGATTAGGAATGCCTTGGCACGATTCAAACTTATGAATGAACAACTCTGCATAGAAGAAGGTTTAAGCATCCTCTAGTTCAACAATTTCCTGATCTTTTTGAATATAAGGACAAATTCAAAAGAATTTTGTATCCATAGAAAATTATCAAATAAATATACAAAAAAGGTGACAAGATATCCCAAATCCCTTTTTTATCATTGACAAGGTAGAATCAAATGAACTGACAAAGACAAAGAAAATATGAAGCCCACCCTTTAACATCAAAAAAGTTTTTTGTCCTGCAATTATCTTTAGCATTTGTTGACTGAGGAAAATACATGACAAAAAGTTACTATAAATCTAATAGTCCTTTAAATGAACTTATATTTTATCCATTTCAATAGAATTTACATACATTTGAAAATAATGTCATATGTTCAAGGAAAATTATTTATTCAGTCTCCAGAACGTGTATTTGTTTATTTCTAGATCAGTAGACATGGTCGAGTGTAAAAAAAAAATCAGATTTTGGAGTCAAAGAATATGGATTAGAATCTCAACGTTATTACTTTTCTTCCCTATGGATTCTGCACAGGACATTTAACCTTTTCTTCATTTTTAAAATAAAGGAATTAGATTGAATAATCTAAGATCTCTTCTAATTTTAAATCTGTGATACAAAGTATAATTCAATCTCCCATCCCCCAAACACACACTCTAGCATGCTAGGATTCACAGCTTGAAAACCATGCAAAGCCCAGAAAGGGGGCATGACTTAACCTAATATCAATCAGTTAATCAGAGGAATAGCTGAGAGCTGAATGCAGGTTTCCTCATTCTTAGTCTAGGACTCTTTCCATTGTCCCACACTTCCTCCCTTATTTGGGCAGCTGGTTTCTAAATGAATAAAGCACTGGGTCTGGAGTCAGAAAGACCTGAGTTAAAATTCCACCGCAGGCATTTACTGTATGATCCTGGGCAAGTCATTTAATCTCTCTCTACTTCAATTTTCTCATCTATAAAATAAAGACACTAAGACTTATTTACCAGGATTATTACAAAGATCAAGTGAGATAATATTTGTCAAGTCCTTAGCATAGTGCTAACATAGTAGGCACCTATCAACTCTACTTCCTTCCTTCCTTCCTTCCTTCCTTCCTTCCTTCCTTCCTTCCTTCCTTCCTTCCTTCCTTCCTTCCTTCCTTCCTTCCTTCCTTCCTTCCTTCCTTCTTTTCTTCCTCCTTTCTTCTTGATCTTCCTTCTTCCTTCTTTATCTTCCTTCTTTATTTCCTTTCTATCAAGGCAAATAATTTGGCCAATACCAGACTTAGCCAGTGTGCCCCATTATTGGTGTCCTGGTCTCAGACTGCTCTTTCTTGTCAGGATCAAAGAGATCCTGCCAACATCATGAGTTATTTAATATTGGGATTCATCTTCAGATAGGCCTTCTTCCTGAGTCCCCGCTTGCCTTAGCCTATGCTAGGGAAGTTGGGGAGAGGAAATGGAAGTGGGGAGGGAGTAGGTGAGAAGGGGGAGTGTGTTCCAGCATGGGTGTTATATAAATATGTTGTGGGTATAAATATGTATTTGGATCATGTTTGGCCTCAATCCTGCCTGTTCTTCCAGCTGTCTGCTAACCTCTGCAAACAGCAGGGTCTTCCTGACAGATTGAGCCTGGGAAAACCTCTGCTCTTCTGTGGGAACATATTTAACTTGTTCAAAGACTGTGACTGTGTTACATTAATAAGCCCAGTACAGGCAGAGGAGGCAGCTCCAAGGAAAGGAAAGGAAAGGAAAGGAAAGGAAGGGAAGGGAAGGAGACATCCGGACTCACAACTGCATTTGGTGGCAATTTCTGGGTAATCCTGCAATTAAATCAAGGTCCTGCAGGATCATGGGAAATGGGATTTGCATAATTTGAAATTTGAGGAAAATCTCTAAATACTTTAATTTTGATAGAAACTGTTTCCACTGCTGACATGTGTCTACACCTATAATTTCAGTTGATAAATTGCTGTAATTTCTCCTCCATTTCATGTTCTTTCTAACATTAATTGTCAGTTGTAGGGTAAGACACTATAGAAAGGGAGCTGGGGGAAAGAGAGAATAATGCCATTGTGACGCTTGGGTGTGAATAGTCTTTGGGAGGATGATTGTCTACTGCACAGATGCAAATAAAAAAAAATCTTGGCTTACACAAAGATGCATTGTCAGCCTCCCCCCGCTTAACTCCCCTCCCCATTCTAGAGAACCGAAGTTTTAAACCAAGAGAATATTATGTAGACATGACAGCTGAAATCTCTGAGAGATAACAGCTGTCACCCTGCTGTATCCTGCACACACACACACACACACACACACACACACACAACCTTACAAGCTGGCTTCCTATCAAGACAGAGGATTGAAAAGGCTTTGGTTCTTACTACCTCAACAACACTCCCAGAATATTTTTTGGAAAAGACCAGCCAATTCATTGAAAACCATCCCAATTCCCCTGCTGGCCCACAAGCTTGACCTTCTTTTGGCATCTGCTGAAGGTCATCCACCATCCACCTGGGCTTAAGGTTCCCATGTTGCACACCACTTGGAGATGCTGGACTCTTGCACTTTGAGGGAATCCAGGGTTTCTAGAATTCAACTATCTCATCAGAATGTCCCCAGCCCAGCCCCCACCCCCCCCTCCCCCACATGGGTCTGAGGTTGACAGCAATTTCCTGAGCTAAATAGTTTTTAGGTGCGCCATTCCTCTGGGGCACAAAGACAAGGGGAGTAGGCAGGAAACACACTACATTTCCCTTCTAAAATCCATGAACTTTCAGAGGAATGACCTTCAGGAACTTAATCTTTTATTTTTTGAACCTTTACCTTCCATCTTAGAATCAAAACTGTGTATGGGTTCCAAGGCAGGAAAGCAGTTAGGAATAGGCAATGGGGGTTAAGTGACTTGCCCAGGGTCACACAGTTAAGAAGTGTGGGAGACCAGATTTGAAGCCAAGTCATCCACTGGTCTCTAGGCCTGGCTTTCAATCTACTGAACCACTTAGCCACTTTTAGCTTAACCTTTTAAAGGATATCTGGTTGGATAAAATGTATATGACTGTTTCTTGCCAGCTAGGTCCCTCACTCTTTAGGCCCATAATGGTGAACCTATGACACATCTGTCAGCACTGATACACGTAGTCATTTTCAATGACACGTGGCCACATGCAAGCTCAGCATGCCTGGGGGGCCCGCCTGGGAAGCCTCAAGCATGCAGCTATAGCCATGCTGCAGGGGGAGGGGGGTCATTCCACCCACTAGCCAAGGGAGTGAGGAGGTGAGCAGCGGGCAGTGCAAGCCAGGTGGCTGGGGCATGTGGGGCTCCAGTAGGAGCCAGGAGGAGGAGCGCCCATGGAAGGAACTCAAGAGCAGGCAGGCTAATGGGTGGCAGCCTCTTGCAGCTGACTAGGGAGGGGTGGAGAGGGGCCAGGCCTGCCATGGGAAGACTGGGCGGTGCCTAGGCCCAGGTGCAATGGAGGGATACCTGGAACTGATTACCAGACACTTTTAGCACCCTGAAAAATATAGCAATGGTTTTACTCACAATTTTCTCCTCTACCTACTTTTGTGAGACCTTACTCTCAATGTTAAATAACATCAAAACCAACAAAAGAAACAGGTTGACAGATGAAGTTAGTAGCACTCACTTGGGCTTGAAGTGTATAAAATACCAACCTTCAATTGAAGATTTAGCCAATGAAATTCAGCAACAAAAAAGCCACTAATAGGCATGTTAGTTAAAGAATTCCCCCTCCCCCTCATTTAATTTAGTTCATGGCACCCCACACAAGTTAAATAATATCAATACCAACAAAAGAGACCAACTGACAGATGAACAAAGAAATCACTAAGCAGGTCAGTTAAATAATTCGGTTTTTGATTCATTAAATATAGTTATATATTACAATTATACATTTTTGTTATTTAAACTATAAATATCATAAAATTATGTTTTTTTTCTCGAAGGGACATACCACCTGAGTTATGCTTGTTTTTTTGGTGAATTTTGACATACCAGGCTCAAAAGGTTGCCCATCACTGGTTTAGGCAATAAGCACCCTAATAAATCAGGGGTTCTTAACTTGGATCTATGGCTATATTTTGAAAGGGTTATGGATTTAGATGGAGGAAATCATGTGTAATATAGTATATAATTATAATTATGTGAAAATTATAATTATATAAGAGTATAATTATATAAATAGTTATATTAATTTGTTAATTGTTATACCAAATATTGAATTATGCTGTTATACTAAATATTAATTGTTATACTATATTATATATTCTATCATATTATGTTATATTATATTACATTATCTTATCTTACATTTTATTTTATATTATATGCATAAAATAATCATAAAGATTATATAGCTTGATTTGCCTCAACTGAAATTTAGCATAGATTATAAAGATTACATATCTTTATATATATTTATTTCCACCAACTAAAATTTAGTATAACAGACTATAAAGATTATATATCTTCATATATATGTTTTATATCTATATATATATCTGTATCAACTGAAATTTAGCATTTCCTTTATTTAAGCTGATAGACTCACAAAAAGTATTCTGAGGAGGAATCCATAGACTTCAGAAGATTGCTGAGAGTCAAAAAAAAGGCTAAGACTGTTCTAAATCATCTCCTCCTTTTGAGACTTTACTGGAGCTTTCAGGGAGGTTGGGGGCCTTCCAGTGCTATCAAGTAATCCTAATGGCACACAATTTATGCTTCATTCAGAAAAACAATAATTAAAACAAGAATATTTATGGGATACAATGCCTAGGCAATCTCCTCCTCTCCTTTCCCCCTCTCTTGTGGAATCTACTTTTCAGGAAGGCCAGGTTCTTCACAATGCCCAACACACACTGACTCCAACTTCCCCTGCTCATTTCTCAAGGGGAAGACACCCTCCCTTTCCTCTTACTATGTAGTTCATCCATGAGGGCCTTTGTCAGTTGCCACATTTTCCAAAAAGTCTTCCAGAGCTATATAACCCCATGATGTCCTTTGCCTTCTCCAACTTCTGGAGTCTCTTATGAGATTGTCTCTAGAATTATTAGAGGACCTGGCACAGACTATTCCCCTAGTCCACTGTTCTTGGCCTCAATTCAAATCTTTTCTCTTCCACTTAATATTATATGACTTTAGGTAGACAGTATTGTTTCCTTTTTGAGCCTGTGTCCTCATCTATAAAATAGGATAGGCGATAGGATGAGGATTACTTATAGGCATACTAGACCTCAGACCACAAACACCTGTCAAACTATTAAATGTAATTTGGAAATATTTTACAAAATAAATAAAAATACAATACAACATCAGCAATATTGATTTGAACCAATATGAGACCCACAGGGATTTGTTTCTATTTCAATTAAGCAATAAACATTTATTAAGTGCCTACTATGTGCCAGGCACTGTGCTAAGCCCTGAGGATACAATGAAAAGGACCCAAACAGTCCCTACCCTCAAGGAGCTAACAATCTAATGGGGGAGACAAAAAATAAACAAATTCATGCAAAGAAAGTTAAAGGTATATAGGATAAAATAGGAAATAATTAACAAAGAGAAGGCAATAGACTCTACTAGACCAAATGATCTATTTCAAGAGAACCTATCCAACTCTTTGATTTTTTTATGATCCTCTGATTCAAAAGCAGTGTTCTATACCCTTCAATTTTGCATTGTGTGGCTTTTTTGCAGGGGTATGCTCTCTCTGGGGGGAAAAACGCATGCATAATACTATTTTAAGTTTAATTTGCATTATTAACACTTTCTTAAGTCTAGACAACCAAGAAAACAATAAATAAAGCCTTGATTTATAGTGTTTGCCAATTTCCTAGGTGTAAATGCTCACACTAAAAATTTAACAGTCATCTCTGAGTCAATATGAGCTGGCTCCAGAATACCCTGCTTATCAGTTACAAATTTAAAATTCTAAGCTGTCTTAGACCCCACGGTAAACACATTCTTATATTCCATTAGCCATTCTTCTGGCAAGGAGTGAAAACCACGGAATGTAGAGATGGAAGTGACCTTAATCCAGTGGTTCAAGGGAACACTAAACTCTACTTAAAGATCACTGCAGGCCACATAATGACATAGAACACCACATATGTTTATATATTTCTCTTTTTAGTAATATATCAATGCATTAAAATCAGATAATAACTCCATTTGAATCTGGTTCTGTCCACAATGGAGAGAGTTGTGGGTTCTTGCAGCATAGGAAGTGTTTGACACTTCTAATTTAGTCCAACTTCCTCATTTTATATATGAGGAACATGAGGACAATCGTAGTGAAATTACTGTCTCAAAGCCTCTGACTGGAGGGAAATAGCCGAAAGGGCATTTGATTAGGCAGGCAGAGGAGTGTTGAGGAGTCTTGGATTTGCAGTCAAAGAACTGGGGTTCAAATTCTAGATTTGCTATTCACAGCCTGTGAACCTTGAGCAAATCCCCTTAGGTCAGTCTCCTCACTTATGAAATGAAGGGATTGAACAAGCTAACAGAAAGGTCCTTTTCAGCTCTAAAGCTTTGATCTTATGACCCCCAAATCCAATATTTTCCCCAATGTACCGAGTTCCTCATTTTCCTATTCATTTGAACCACAAGACAAAAATTATTAGTTTAATCAATTTGCTCAGGAAAAAAATAACAATGCATTCCAAAAATGAAGAGTGACTTGGAGATTACATACAATTTATGGATTACCCATGGCAATGTAGGGCAGCTAGGTGGCACAGTGGATAAGAACATTGGGTCTGGAACCAGGAAGATCTGAGTTCATGACACTTACTAGCTGTATAATTGCTGGAAATTCATTTAACACTCTTTGTCTCAGTTTCCTCATCTATAAAATGAGCCGGAGAAGGAAATGGCAAACCACTTCAGTATCCCTGCCAAGAAAACCTCAAAAGGGGTCACAAAGAGACAGACTTGACTGAAAAATGACCAAACAGCAAAACCTACAGCAACATGGCAATATCTCTAAAGGTAGATAAATGGGGAATACAAGGACCTCAGAAAAGGCTCTTTGGATAATTGGCCCCATTATTTCCATCAGAAAAGATCTTGGGGCTCCACACTCCCCCTTTCTTCAGTATTTAGCCTAAGTAGGAAGGGATGTTACAATACCCAAGAGTTCTCTTTTGCAGTCATCTGTCTTTTCTCACCTTAGCCCTCAGCACAAACACTCCTGCTCTGGCCCTCCACTTCTCCCCCAAGCACATAATTCCAACGACTTGAACACAAAGCCCACTTTAAACCGGGATGTAGTACTAAATTATTCTATTAATTTATTATTCATGATGAAAAATTATTCTAATAACATTTTCCATTCTATTAATATTCCAAAGATGAGCGGCTTAGAGCTACTTCCCGCGGTCCCTTTCTGTGGTTAGCTCCAATCTATTTTTAACAAAGTGTACTGAAATTAAAATCTAATCATTTGAAATATGCTACATTTAACAAATACGGTTAAAGTATATGAATAAAATGAGGGGGGAAGGTGCCATTCCAGAGCTCCAGGCTTAGTCCAGTGTTCACAGGGAGATGGGAATGATTTCTGTCTTTTCTTTTGTACAAGATGGATACTAGAGGTTGTCTGCAGGCAGACTACTATTCATCATTTCCTAGTCAATATTAACCATTAATTCCTTCTCCTTGTCCCCTTCCTATATGTCTGCAGAATTTTCTATGGTTGATGAGAAATCCTTTCTTCCTCTATCAGCTGTTTTGGCTACATTTGATGACTGTGTGTGAGAATTGCTACTTGATGAGAAAATTAACTATATTTTTCCTATACTTTGAACCACCATTGCTATTATTGGGCATGTAATGAGACCCCCAAATAGGTCAAAGTAAGAGAAAAGATCCTATATACAAGAAAATTCGTAGCAAGATTTTTTTTTCTTTCAGTAAAATACTGGAAACAAGGTGGGTGCTCATCAATTAGGGAATGGCTGAACAAACTATGGTAAATGAATAGCATATTATTGTACCATAAGAAACAATGAATAGAAAGCATTCAAAGAAATTTAGGGATTAATGAATGGATGGGTGGATGGAGGGAGGGAGGGAGGAAAGGAGGGAGGGATGAAAAAGCATTTATTAAGTACCTATTATCTGCCAAGCACTGTGCTCAGCACTGCATAATACAAAGAGAAAAAGGAGACAGTCCCTGCTCTCAAGGACCTCAGACTCTAATTGAAGAAAACAACACACGTCTTCCCAGCACATAGTACAGTGCCTCCCAGTTCTTAGCACAGTGCCTGAGACATAGGAGGCATTTAATAAATGTCAGCTGACTTTACTGGCATGTAGGAGAATTCATCTGAAGTAAGAGTGGAAAGGCCCAGAAATCCTAAGGGTTAAGCCACAGGCCAGATGGCAAGACCCAGGTGTCCTCAAACTACATTGAGGGGTCTAACTAATCCAGATGAGCAGCTCACCACCATTGGAAAGATGAGAGTGGGAGCAGATAGGTGACTCAGTGGATAGAGTGCCAGGCCTGGAGATGTGAGGTCTTGGGTTCAAATATGGCCTCAGGTAATTCCTAACTGTGTGATCCTGGGAAAGCATGTTAGCCCCAGTTCCCTAGCCCTTACTAATTGTATGCCTTATAACATACTCAGTATTCATTCTAAGATAAAAGGTAAAGTTTTTTTAGGAAAGAAAGAAAAAAGAGAGAGAGGAAGGAAGGAAGGAAGGAAGGAAGGAAGGAAGGAAGGAAGGAAGGAAGGAAGGAAGGAAGGAAGGAAGGAAGGAAGGAAGGAAGGAAGGAAGGAAGGAAGGAAGGAAGGAAGGAAGGAAGGAAGGAAGGAAGGAAGGAAGGAAGGATTCTAACTGTTGGAGTAGAAAAGAGATTCTTAGTTACCTCTGAAGTTGAGCAAGAGGTGGTCAGTGGGTAACTAGAAAAGGAAAAGGAGAAGGGAACATTAACAGGAAAGTTGAAATGGACTGTCTTTGGGGAAAGGGGAAGGAAATCCCATTTTGTGTCAGGTATAGCTGGGGTCCTCTAAGCACTCTTCAATGGGATCTAGAACAGCCAGAAGTAGAATCGGAGAAAATTTATCAAGTCTATCTGGAAAAACTAGTATGAACTTTTGCAGAATGAAGAAAATAAAACTAATAGAACAATACATATAATTAGCATACTAATGAACAGAAAAATACCACTAAGAAACATCAGAATTCAGATTAAAGACCTAGTTTTTATCCTAGGTTCAAATTTGGCCTCAGATATTTTTACTAGATGCATAACCATGGACAAGTCACTTAACCCTGTTAACCTCAGTTTCTTCACCTATAAAATGGGCTGGAGAAAGAAATGGTGAACTGAAAATGACTGAACTGAAATGAACCATTAGTCCAAAGGACTGATACTGAAATATATTTCTCATTTCTCAATAGATTAATGGCAGAATCTAGATACAGAATATAATATACACCATATTGGAGTCAGGAAGACCTGAAGTCAAATTTGACCTCAGACTTACTAGCTGTGTGATCAGGAGTAAGTCACTTAACCTCTGTTTGCCTAAGTTGCCTCATCTTTAAAATGGAGATAATAACACCTATCTCCCAGGGTTGTTCTGAGTATCATCAAATGAGATACAGCATTTATATTAAATTTATAAAGCACTTAATATAGTGTTTGGCACATACTAAGTGCTATATAAATGTTACCTCTTAAAAAAAACTTACTTTCCATCTTAGAATCAATATTATGGATTAATTCTAACAAAGTAGAGCAGTAAGGGCTAGGCAATGGTTTTAGTGACTTGCCAGGGTCACATGACTAGGACGTATCTGAAGCCAGATTTGAACCCAGGATCTCCCACCTCTGGGTCTCACTATCTATCCACTGAGTCACCTAGGTACTCCAATGTTCTCTCTTATTATGTAGTTGATATGTCCATATGTGTTGTTCATTGTTTCTATTTGTTATAAGGACTATTATTGTGAGTGGGGGTTAATAGGAGTGTCAGTGATATGAAAAATGAAACATATCAATGAAACCGTTTTTAAAGGAAAAGATTCTCTGAGTTAGAGATGTATGCATTTTCCATGTGCTGAGTGCTGAAGGAGAAAGAGTTAAAATATGTGCAAGAGAGTCCCTATATTCAGGGAACCAGCTCACTCTCTATCAAGAGAGCAAAGACACAAACACAAATATCTCTATACAAGTCAGTATAGCATTAATCACATAAATAGTCACAAGCAAAATACTAGAGGATTGTAAAGGGGGAGAAATGATTTCTATTTGGGCAATTGGAGGAGCTTTCAAGAAGAAATATCAAGCAAATATAGGGCAACAAACATTTACTGAGATCTCGCTATGTACCAGGCAGTGTGCTAATTTCTAGAGATATAAAGAAAAGAGGAAAAAATTTAGTCCCAGCTCTCAAGAAGTTCACAGTCTAAGGGCAGAGGACGAGCCATTTCATCAAACCACAGAATCCTAGAATGAGAAGGGATTTAGACCAGAAATGGTACTCTGACCTCTATAGGAATCTCTTCTTCAACATTCCCAACAGGTGGTAGCCTAAATTCCATTTAAATACTACTAGTGCTGGAGAATTTACTTCCTCTCAAAGTAGCCCATTCCTGCTTTTGCTTACCTCTCATTGCTAGGAAGCTGAACCTTATATTGATCCAAAATCAACCTCTCAGACACTTCCGGTCACTGTTCTTTGCTATGGCCCTTGAGACCAAGAACAAATCTAATTTCTCTTCCATGAGAGAACCCTTCAAATATTCAAATGCAGCTATTATTCTTTCTCTTCCTCTGAATCTTTGCTCCTTCAAGCTAAACATAATAAATTATTTCAATTATTCTTTGTATGGGATTTCCTCACCATTCTAGTCACTCTCCTCTGGATATACTATAGCATATCAACAGATATCCCAAAATTTGGCACCCAAACTGAACATAATAGTATAGATGTGATCTTCTCAGGGCAAGGTATAATGAAATCATTACATGCTCCCATCCTGGTCACCATGCTTCTATTAATGCAATCTAAACTTGCTTCAGTTTTGTTGTTGTTGTTGTTATATTTTGTTGGGGATTTTTGCTTCCTTATCACACAATAGGCTTGGATTAAATTTGCAGTCCCCTAAAATTCCTAGTGGTTTGTCATATGCCAGTCTTGTCAAGTCTATACTTGTGTCATTTATTTTTTGAGCCTAAGTATAGTATTTTACATTTATCTTATTAGATCTAAACCATTGTTCAAGACTGATAAGATCTTTTGGGACCTTGTAGAACCCATTCACTATTCCCCTCAGTTTCATATCATTCTTTAATTTCATAAACTCGCCATCTTTGCCTTTATTCAAGTCAATAATAAAAATGTTGAATACAGTAGCTCCCAGAACAGACTACTGGAGACACTCCACAAGAGACCTCTCACTAGGTTGTCATCACTTCATTAATCACTAGCTTTAGATACAATCATTCTGTCTTTTCCAAAGCCACTTTAACATCTTATAATCTAGCCCACTACTTTCTAGCTAGTCCACAAGGGTATCATGAGAGCTTATAAAATGTCTTACTGAAATTTAGGTACATGATTTTGACAATATCCCCCTGATCTGCCAATCTGGCACAGACTTCAGTGCTTTGTTAATGAAAATATTCTCTCCACAGACACAGATTTGATGGATGTCTTCAAGAGTTTCTTCATCTAAAAAATTCAATACTCTGAAACCAATCTAATGATTAGCCTCTTCAGACTTAGCTAGGCTGCTTGCCCACAAGCCAGATATAGATGGAGTTCGTCATAAGGCTCATATACAAAGCCTTCCTAGTTTGGTGAGATCTAGAAGAGTTTAATTCTCTTCAGGTGTAGTCTTTAACATTCTGGAGAGAATTTCATGCAATTGGCTACGAGGTATTAGTCTAGTATCCACATTAGGAAAGGAAGTTAGTCTGTCACAACCTGTTTTCAAGAATCTTAGTAATCACTACTTCCTTTCTATGTGCCACCACCTATCCCTTTAATAATCAGACACAAAAGGAGTTCAGTAGGCAGATTGCAAACTCCTAAAGGACAGAATGTGTTTCCTTTGTTTCTCTAGTTTTAATGCAGTGTCTGGAAGAATAAGTTCTTCATTAATGCTTCTTGATGTGACTTGATAGCTTGAGTGCTTTGTAAGACCTTAGGAAGGTAGGACAAAATTTTTAGTGAGGGTTAGGGATCAGGAAAGGATCATAAGAGCATTGATTTAGAGCTGGAAAGGACCTTAGAGGCTATCTAGTCCAATATATTCACTTTGCAGATAAGGAAACTGAGGCCCCCAAAAAATGAAGTTAGTGGACCATGGTCATATAGCTATTAGGTGGCAGTATGAGGATCTGAGTCCAGATCCTGTAAATTGAAACCCAACACTCCTTTTGCTACACCTGGCTTTGTAAAGGAAGTACCCTTTGAACTGACCCTTCAATGATGCATAGCCACAAACTGGGGGCAAGAGGCTAAATTTTGTTAGTTCCTTATCCTTTATTGCTGTTTGCTCATATTTTCCAGGAAAATAATACTCTTTAGAGGCAAAAATCAAAGCACTTGTGCATTCATTATCCCAATGGGTTAATGCTAAAGGAGACACTTGCCGAGTCTCAGGAGGGCAAGGTCCAATGTGGCCTTGTGTGGGGAGCACCAGTGAGGTGGGGGACACCTTAGATGACTAGGTTTCTTCTACTCCCTTCTGTCTTAGGATTGTAAAGTGTTAAAGACAGGCTATGGCAAATTGCCATTCAAAGGGCATGACATTGTACAATGAGATGCACAGTGGAAATTGAAACTTAATGACAAATTAAGCACAATATGTTACTTGAAGAAGAGCCTAGCAATGTGAGAGAGATGTGAAGATTAACAGAAATCATCAATGACTCTCCATTTCCTCTAGGTTAAAATACCTACACCTTAGTCTGGCATTCAAAGCCTTGCACAAACTATCTTCAGTCTTCTTTTCCAATCTCATTTCACATGCTTCCCTTTTGTGGACTTTGTGCTGGTGCCAACCTGGGCAGTTTGATAGTATAGTACATAGAGCTTAGGCCCTAGAGTCAAGAAGTCCTGAGTTCAAAAGTGACCTCAGCCACTTAGTAGCTGTGTGACCCTGTACAAGTCATTTAACCCCTCTGCCTCCTTTTCCCTATCTAGCCTAGCTCAGACTTCTACATACAGTAGGTGCTTGGTAAAAATTTGTTGAATTTAATTATTGAAACAAATCTGTTTCCAGGGCCAGGGGAGTTACAAAACCAGACAGTGGGCCATGTATTAGACTTTGAAAATAACTTCAGTTTGAGCAAAAGTCCAAAGGGAGAACTTTAGAGATTTATTGAATCACAATCTTCACCAATTCCTTCGCTTGCTTACCACTTAGGTTTGGACGATTCTGTTTGCAGCCAATGTATTTAGCATCAGTCTTATGACTTTTCCTTTTGAAAAGAAGTCATCAGTAGGGGAAATGGAACTCTCAGCCCTGGCAGAGCTGCTAATGCTCTGTGAAATAAGATCTCAATGGTTTCTGCTTGACATTTTTGCCTCCTTGATTAAAAAGGCAAAAGGGATGGGGGATGGGTTTTTGACATCAGAAAATATCATTTGTCCCTTCTCAGGGTCTCTGGCGAATCCCTAAAACCATTGTCCTCTCCCAGGGCAGCCAGCCCAGCTCCAGAGACATGGTTCAGGACATGCTGCTCCTAGAATCTCAAGACCATTCCAGAAAAACAAAAACAAACAAACAAAAAAAAAACCACCATGATCCAATAGTTCTGCGTCTTCAAAGAATAACACCCCTGCAGCTCAGAGAGAGAAGCCAAAGTCAGGGGTTGAAAGCAGCATCCAGAGGGAGTTGGTATTCTCCTCTGACATGAATAGGATTGGAAAATTAAATGATCCTTTTAATCAATTTTTATAAATGCATTCTCTTTATGCAGTGGATTTCACAAAACAATAAACTGCAAATACTACTGCAGTCAAAATGTAGCACTGAAAGAAGAAATTAGGCTGAAGAAGCATGCCCCAAGCATTATCCATGCTATTTTCTTCTAAGCACAAGCTGACTATGGAAAGTTTAATGTATGGGTATGTAGCATCAGTGGATCACATTGCTTAATGCTATTGGACAAAGTCACACAACCAGGTTGACTGGTCTGCTATAAATTTGTTATCTTATCTCACCTGGGCCATCTTTGTCATATGAAATCTCTTTGTTTTTCCCCAATTTATTCTCTGTGGCTCAATCCACAATAGCTGTTCTCCATTTTCTCTTCTCCCCTCCAGCATCCTATACAACTCCCTTTCTATTCCCTCCTAGCAAGGGACCTTGACTCCTACTTTAGTGAGAAACAGAGGCAATTAATCAAGAGCTCTCTCTTATTACCTATTCAACCCCTTAACTCCCTCCACTTTACCTCACCCCATTCTCTCCTTCCTTGCTTCAGTCTTTGACCAAGACATGACTATTCTCCTTGCCAAAGCCAACTCCTTTACTTGTGTGATTGTTCCCATACTTTCCTTTCTACTCTGATATTGTATTTTTTATCTTGTAAAAGTGCCTGGGTGGCACAGAGATCAAAGTCCTGGACCTAGAATCAGGAAAACTTGAGTTCAAATCTGCCATCAGACACCTACTTAATGTTATATGCCATAGTTTCTTCATCTAAAGAACAGGGCTAGTAATAATACTAATTTCTCTAGGTTGTTGTGAGGATGAAATGAGAAAATATTTATTGAGCATTTTACAAACTTTAACATACCATCCATAGGAGTAGATTCAAGATGGCAGATAAAAGTTAGGGACTAACTAATCTCTCCTAAATTCCTCTCCAAACAGCTTTAAAATAACACCTCAAAATATTTTTGAAGCAGCAGGATCTGTAAAAGGATAGGTAAATTTTTCTGCCTGACAACTTAGAAAGTCAGCAGAGAAGGTACCATACTGGGGTGCATGAAGTACAGTCCATCACAGGCAATGACCCAACAAGCCAATAGTGAGACCTTAAACCCTAGCCCAAGCCAGAAACAAGCCTTGGGGGCATTAAATCATCAACAGCAGCTTTTAGAACTCATAGTCCACAGACAATAAGGGGGTCAGACAATTAATTCTTCAGAAGGAGAATACAGAGGACACTTTGCTGACACTGGGTGCAGAACTCTCCTGAATTGCCCTTATGTGGATATGAGTTGTAGTACTGGGTTGTAGTCCTAAGGTGAGGAGGAGCCCTAGCATATCAGAGCTTGTGGCCCTCAGGGGAGACAGTCAGAGGTGCAGGATGGAAAAGAGTGATATGGTCCCTAGAAGACCAGAACATGGTCCAGGAAAGTAGTTAACACAGCTCTCTTTAAATAATATACTAACTGTTTCCTAATTGATAAATGGTCTAAGGATATGAACAGGAGTTTTCAGATTAAGTAATCAAAGCTTTCTATAGTTAATATGAAAAATGCTCTAAATCACTATGTATTTGCAAAATGAAAAAATAAAACAAATCTGAGGTACCACCTCACAGTTATTAGATTGACTAATATGACAGAAATGGAAAATGGTGAATGTTGGAGATGTAGGAAAATTGAGACACTAGTGCATTATTGGTGGAGTTGTGAATTAATTCGAGCATTCTGGAAAGCAATTTGGAACAATGTCCATAGGGCAATAAAATCATACATGCATTTTGACCCAGCAATACCATTAATATGGTTATATCTCAAAGAGATTTAATAAAGAGAAACAGATCCATATATACAGGAAATATTTATACCAGACTTTTTTGTGGCAAAAAAAAAACAACCTGGAAATTAAGACGATGGGCATCAATTGGGGAATGACTAAACTAGTTTGTGGTCTATGATTGTAATGAATGCTATTGTGCTATAAGAAATGATGGACAGCATATTCTCAGAAAAAATATGAAAAGGTATGAATCAATGTAAAGTTAAATGGGCAGAACCAGAAAAAGCATTGTACACAGCAATAGCAATATTATATGATGGTTGACTGTGAACAACTTAACTATTCTCAGTAATACAATGATCCAAGACAATTCCAGAGAACTTATGATAAAAAATGCTATTCACCTCCAATAAAAGGGAATTGATTGAATCTGAATGCAGATTGAAGTACACTTTTAAAAAAAACATTATTTCTCTGGTTGGTTTGGGATTTTTTGGTCTCTAATTTCTTTTACAACATGACTAATGTAGAAATATGTTTTGCATGACTGCACATGTATAAACTACCAAATTGCTTACTGTCTCAATGGGGGGGGGGGAGAAGAGGAAGGGAGAGGATTTAGAATGCAAAAAAATTTTTAAATGAATGTTAAAAACTGTTTTACATGTAATTAGAAAAATATTTTTAAAGGATGTAAAAGACTAAAATATAAAGTCCTTTACAAATACTAGCTATTGTAATTATTATTGCTATCCCCTTTTCTCTGATTTTCAAGTATTTTCTATCTACTGACTCTTTCCTTTCTGCCTACTAATATGCCTTGATTTTTCCCCATCCTTAAAAATAATGTTTCCCTTGAACTTAAATTCCATTCATGCTATTGTCCTAAATTTTTTATCCTATTCACAGTCAAACTCCTAGGGGAAAAAAAGCCATCTACATTCTTTGTCTCCACTTTCTCATTTATTCTACACTTCTTAATCCTCTGTGGTCTGGCTTACAACCCCACCACTGAATTAAAACTACTCCCTCCAAGATAGCCAAAGATTTCTTAATTGCTAAACTTACATTTGTCATCCTCAATCTTTATGCAGATTTTAACATTGTTGACTTTCCCCTCTTTCCAGATGTTCCTTTAGCTCCTGTCTTTGTGATTTTGAACTTTACTCATTCTTTTCCTTGCAGGATTACTCCTTAGTTTCCTGGATCATTATCCATCTTCCTCTACCTAACTGTGAATATCCTACAGACCTTTGTCCCTAGTCTTCATCTTTTCTCTCACTACACTCTCTTGGTAATTTCACCATTGCCAATGATTTCAATTATTTAGGAGTCCAGATGATGCCCAAATCTATATATCTCTCATCTCTTTCCTGAACTCAAATCTAATACTATCAACTATCTGCTGAACATTTCCAGTTCACTATCCTTTTGACATTTCAATTTAATATGGAAGTCATAACCTTATTTACCAAATTAATTTCTTTTCTAAACTTTCCTATTTCCCTTGAGAATCTCACTAGACTTCTTTCTAGTCAACCACATTCTCAGCCTTGCAGACACCCTTGACACCTCCACCTCCTTAATATCTCCAATATACGAGCATCAATTCTAGTTCCATAACATTTTAACATCTATCCCTTTCTCTCCCCTTACATAGTTAGCATACTCCTTTGCGACCTCATGAATTCTTGCCTCTATTGTCACAATTATCTCCTTATGGGTCTCTTTCCTTATAACCTCTCTCTTATCTGATATATCATCCATTCAGCTACTGAAATAATCTTCTTAAAAGCCCAGTTCTAACTGTCACTTCCCTATACATAAAACTCCAAATCTCTCTTATTGCCTCAATAATAAAATACAATGTCCTCAATTTAACATTTTAAACCCTTCATTTTTGAAGCACTACCTTTTTAGAATTATTTCACATTACTACACTCCAGTATGTTCTGTAAAGCTATCCCTTTTTGACACTTAGTTCATATTATTCCATTCCAGTCCCTACATTCAAGAAAACCCTCACTACTTGCTTTTCCCTAAACTTAGTATTACACTTCTCCTCTCTCCACCTTTGCTTAAGCTCTTTTGAATGGCTAGAATGTGCTCATGCCTTAACTCTTTTCAGAATCCTTAGCTTCCTTCAAGGTTTCCCTCAAGTGACACCTCCTAAAGGAAGTCTTTCTGGATCCCCCTAGCTGCTAGTGCTCTCCCTGACTCAAATGATCTTGTTATCATTTGTGTAAATGTTGTATCCACTCAGTATGACATAAGCTCTGTCCTTAAAAGACAGAGACTGTCTTTGTTTTGCCTTTATATCTCCAGAGCCTCATAGCAGAACCATACATAAAGGTCATCTATGTGAAAACTCCTACTGAGATAAATCTCAACCAGTCTAAAACTTAAAATCTTTAGACTGCTTAAGAATTGTCACAGTAGGAAATTATCAGAAGCACCGAGAAGTAGCTGTCCATGGTAGCATAACTAGTATCAGAAGGAGTATTTAAAACCAGGTGTTTTCGACTCCAACTCCTAACCTCTACTCACTAAACCAAGCTGATTCTCATTTTGAACCTAGTGGATGCATAATATGTGCTTGTTAAGTTGAATTGAAAGTGACTTACACATAAAAGGTGGCATACAGTTGCAAGATGTAGTTCCCATTTCCCAGCACCACTGTCCGGCTTAAACTATGCTTTCTCTCACTCTGGTGATGACTTGCTGGGTGTGCTGCTCCCTCACTCTCTTCAACATATTGAAGAACTCTCAAAGTTCCTGGGCAGGTTGAAGGTGGGGGAATAGATTGAGGTCAGGAGTTCTTAACTGTAGTGAGCCATGAGAATCAGGAATATGTACTGTTTGGGATTAATAGAGTAAATTCCTAATTAGGGAGAGTAAAGTAATATTATTTAAGAAGGGGCAAATGTGGATAATGAAATGGCACAATGGATTTAGTTTTGGACCTGGAATCTAGAAGACTCATCTTCCTGAGTTCAAATCTGGCCTCTGATACTTACCAGCCATGTGACCCTGGGCAAGTCACCTAACCTTTTTGACTCAGTTGTAAAATCAATTGGAGAAGGAAATAGCAAACTATTCCAGTACGTCTGCCAAAAAAAAATCCAAATGGGTTCATATAGAGTCAGGCGTGACTGAAAAATAACTGAACAACAACAAATGTGCTCAGGTTAGAAACAGCAGGACAATGCTTCCATGATAATCAATAGTCAGATGAGGCTCTTGGGTTACCTCTGCCCTTCCAGCCTAGGTGAACTGGAGAGACCCACACTCAAGAAAAGCAAAGCCAAGGGAAAAAATAAGAGAACAGTAAAGGTCAGGAGGGGAAAGGAGACAGGAGGATAAGAGAGGAAGGGAGAAGAAAGAAAAGGGGAGGAGAAAATAGGGAATGGAAAGGAAAAAATGAAATGAAAAGAAAAACAAAGGCTATAATATAGGCTAATGCAACAGCCATAGAAAAGATGGTACTTTGGGAAAGACAAGTGACATTATGACTTTTCTTTATGAAAAGTTCATGAAAACAATGGGAAAATACCCTTCTTCTACCTCTACCTCTTTTTCTCCCTTCTACTCACTTCTACTTCTGCTCTTCAAGGACAAGGGTAATAGATGTAAATCTTGAAGATACATAGAGGTTATTGAGTTTAATTCCCTCATTTTCAGATGAGGAAACTGGTATCTAGAGAGTTTAAATGACTTTCCCAAGACCATAACAAGTATCTGAGGTGGGATTCAAAATCACATCTGATTCTGAGTCCAGTGTCCTATCCATGAACTCCTTCTTGAACTAAGGACTTCAAATACAGTAGCCCTGACCTTCTTTCTGTTCCACACACAAGATGCTGTTATCTCCAAATAATGAGTATTTTCTCTGACAATCTTCCTTTCCTAGAATGCCTTCTCTTTTCATCTCTGCCTCCTGATGTCTTTCACTTCCTTCAAGTCCTAACTAAAATCCTGCCTTCTACAAGAAACCTTTCCCAATCCCTCTTAATGCTAGTGTTTTTTCTCTATTCATCATTTCCATTTATCCTGTTTTTCTTGTTTATACATGGTTATCTGTTGTCTCCCCTATTAGGCTGTGAGATCCTTGAAAATGTACTATTTTGCCTTTAGCATTCTCAGTACTTAGCACTATGCGTAGGAGCACAATGTAGGTGCTTTATAAATTCCTGTTGACTCATAGAATGATAAATTCCATAGAACTTAGAGGTGGAAGGGACACTAGAATTCATTTAGTCCAACTCCCTCAGTTTAGAGATGTGTAAACTGAGGACCACAGAGAGTAAATGAATTATCTAGGTTCACAAAGGAATTAAATAGTAGAGATAGGATTTGAACTCTGAATTCAAATCCAGAACTCATTCTACTACACCATGTTACAGACTTCCTGAAGTCATCTCTTTCTTATTAAGTACTGATTTAATTTTACTCACATATTATAAGGATCCTTGATACTGTATAACATCAATCTCAGTCACTCTTTTTTATATATAGATATGTATATGTATATCATAACTCCTCTATAATTTGGTAGATGGTCCTTGAGAGTTGCTGAAGCAAGAGAGAGGAGAAGAGAGAGAAGCAGGGATAAAAAGACACAAAGAGATGGAGAAGCACATGGAGAGACAGAGAGAGACAGATAGGGAAGAGAGAATCATTATCCTTCAGTCAACCTGGTGATGGCTGGTTCCAAATTTAACTAGGTTGACTCTCCAGTGACAGACATGCAGACTGTCATCAGACTCATAAGCAAAGCCTTTCTAGCTTTCTGGAATTAAACACTGGCTATTTTTATTATGTTCAGTTGACCATTTTTCTTCTCCAAAAGTAAACTGACTTTAGCTTTCAAAATTCAGAAGTAAATAAATGGATAGATGTGGAGGGAGGAAATGGGGGGAGAAGAGCATCTACTCTGTGCCCAGCACTGTGCTAACTACGTTACAAATATCTCATTTAATCCTACAACAACCCTGGGAAATAGATGTTTTTATTAACCGCATTTTACAGATTTTGAAACTGAGGCAAATAAAGACTTGTGACTTATGTGACTTGTATAGGGTCACACAGCTGGCAAGTGCCTAAGGCCAAATTTGAAGTTAGATCTTCCTGACTCCAGGCCTGCCACTCTGTCCACTAATCTACCTAGCTGTAGAGATAGATAGATAGATAGATAGATAGATAGATAGATAGATAGATAGATAGATAGATAGATGGATGGATGGATGGATAGATAGATAGATAGATAGATAGATAGATAGATAGATAGATAGATAGATAGATAGATAGATAGATAGATAGATGGATAGATAGATGGATAGATAGATGGATAGATAGATGGATAGATAGATATTTTATCTTTTCTAGTTTTTTACATCTTATACTCCCTCCCCAAATATTCTGCAATCCAGTGACATACTAGTTTCCTTGATGTTCCTCTCCCAAGACTCTTGAGCATCTAACTGCAGGTATTTTCACTCATAGTCTTCCATACCCAGAATAAGCTTAATCTCCTCACCTCTGCTTCTTGACTTTCCCTCGATTCCTTCAAGTCTCAACTAAAATACTACCTTCTCTAAGGAACTTTTCCCCTTAATGATAGTGTCTTCCCCCTGTTCATCATCTCCTTTTATCCTGTGTATTTCTTGTTTATACATGGTTCTCCCTCAATATAGTGTAAGCTTTTTGGGTGCAGGATTTGTCTCTTGCCTACTTTTTTTATCCCCAATACTTAGCCCACTGCCTAGCACTTATGTTGGAGCTTAATAAATGTTTGTTGACTGACTACTTAGCTTAGTCTCTTTGGATCCCAGCATTTCTATTTCCATATCTAATCTCCCCTCTCCCTTCATCCCACTATTTTTGCCCTGTTTTTTTCTCAGCCTCCTGCCCACTGTCTATATTTATCCCTCCCTAGTTCACACCCTCCAGTGCATGTGTGTGGTAGAATACTTTCTGTTCAGCTTTGCCAAACTCCTGTTAAAAATCTGCCCTGGGCAACATGATCAGCAGCCACTGAATGATCCCATCAGTGAGTGATGTGAATGTGTCAGGAGGGAGAGCCCCCAAGCTGAGCACAATACCATCAATCTAATCCAGAGACCTAGACTGCAAGAAGGAAAATAGAAATACCCAACCATGTTAAACAAAATGCATATTTGAAAGCTAGACCTGAAATTGATATCTTTACCCTCAAATAATGTAAGGAGCCAGATTCAATTAAAAAATATGCCTGTCCAATATGCTGGGCTGAAAAGCAATAAAAAATCAAATCAATCTTTCAAAAATTCCATAGTCTTATGTGGGTTTTGGCAGAACAGAAGCCCAAAATATATTTTATTGAATTGAGTCCTAAGGGCTCAACTTGGCAATTTTGAATACTCCATATTGGTACCTGACAAGATGATAAGGTCATAGGCTATATTGTGTACTGGTATTCAACTATAAGGCTTTTAGATGACTCCAAGGAGAGGTTCCATTTAACTTCTTCATACTCTCCTATTGATTAGAATTTGCATTTCCACCATTTGGGAAAAGGGTTCCTATAAAATCTTGCATTTAAGAAATGGTACTAGCTAGAAAGGATCATGAGATCATAGACCTTAGAAACAAATGGGACTTTTAGTCACAGTCCAACATGAGTCATTTCTTAGATGAAGAATCCAAGGCTCCAATAAAGGAAGACACTTACTTAAAGTCAGTTGCAGATTTGGGCCTCATACGTATACTCATAATCTTCCCATTATTTCTCAAATCTGGGGAGCATTTGGAATGGGGACTGAACCTCTTACCTTCCCCATCAAACATAGACTGAGGAAGACCTCCTGGGGTAGGTGAGGCAGAGCTATGCAATACATAACCAGTCTGTAGTTGTTGTAAATAACCACCTGGTGCTGACTTTGAACTTAGAGACAATCAAATCATTGTTTTTAATAGGTCATCAGCTAGCTATTTCAAGATTGATCTTAATTTCTGACCACAGATAACCTAGCTAGAGCCTTAGCCTACATCAGAGAAGAAATCTTCTGCATCCCCTTAGAAAAATATGCTCCTTGACCCAGTTCCTCACCTCACAGGTTTGGGCTGAACTACAAGGTCAAATATATAATACATTTTAATACTTCCAGTTTTCAGAAGAAGGGTCCAGCCCAGTTCAAATTTTTTATTAGATAGATAGATAGATAGATAGATAGATAGATAGATAGATAGATAGACAGATAGATGAATGGATGGATGGATGGATAGATAGATAGATAGATAGATAGATAGATAGATAGATAGATAGATAGATCAATAGATCTCAGAAAGCCTTCATGGATATTGTGATCTCAGTGACCTACTCCTCCCTCCTTCCATCCACTACCCCATGGTAAAGTGCCTCAGACACTGGACTTGGAGTCAGGAGGTCTTGAACAAAATCTTAACTCAGACCCTAGTCGTGTGAGCCTAGGCAAGTCACTTAACCTCTCTGTGTCTATAAAATTCAAGTAGTTAGAATTGATGTACTCTGAGGTTCCTCCTAGCTATAAATATATTTATAAAAATTTATTATATTTTCTGTTATTATATATAATTATTAACATATATTTAAATATATAAAATAATTTGAAGGAGTCTGACATGTGTAGCCTAAAGAAGAAAAGATTTAAAGGGGACATGAGGGATGTATTAAAGTATTTGAGGTCTGTGATAGCTGAAAGAGCCACTATGTGGCACAGTGGAGAGAGCACTAGGTCTAGAGTCTGAGAGATTACTCTTCCTGAGTTCGAATCTGACCTCAGACACTTTTTAGTGATCCTGGGCAAGTCACTTGACCCTATTTGTCTCAGTGTCCTCATCTGTCAAGTGAGCTAGAGAAGGAAATGGTAAATCACTTCAGTATCTTTGCCAAGAAAATCCCCAAAGGGATCACAAAATGTCAGATATAACTGAAAAAAGACTGGACAACATAGTTGGAAAAGGGATTAGATTTGTTATTTGACCCCAGAAGAAAGAACAAGGAACCAACCAACAACTCTCAGAGAGTCAGATTAAAGCTAGATATAAAGAAAAACTTCCAAATAATTTAGTATTTTCCTTGAGGGGTAATCAGAGGATGTTATAAAGGAGATTTCTGGTCATAGCCTTGTCCAACTCAAAAAGTCTTTGGTTCTAAGTTCTAACCCCCCCCCCATTACTAATATTCTATGATTCTGAACCTCCCTGAAAACACATCTGCTCATGTGATTTTTTTTTTTGCGCTATGCTCCTTTTGGGTGTGTTATGACTATGTTAGAAGCAGATGATCAGATAATGTTTTGCTATCTTCCAAGGAAAGCACAAAGCTGAGAAAAAATAATTTGCTGTTGCTACACTGAGCAGCAGGTTTATTTCCCTGAAAAAAAAATCTAAGTGTGATTGCAGAGATAAAAATCAGGGTGGGGCCATAGAGCTGCTGATAGAGGAGGTGTCCTTTCCCCAAACTTCTCACAACTCAGCCTTCCCATATACATGCATAGTTCTTCTCAAAGGTCTCCAAAAAAAAAATTATGCTATCTGGCCATAAAATCAAGTTGAAACCTCCAACTCAACAAAGTTAAGTTGCTCTTTCATAGTTTCATAGGATTTAGAGACAGAAGAAGGGCAACTAGGTGCCTCAGTGGATCAAGTGCCAGGTCTGGAGTCAGGAAGACTCATCTTTTAAGTCAAATCTGTCCTCAGGCACTTACACAGGTCACTTAATCCTTTTTTCCTTCAGTTTCTTCCTCTGTAAAATGAGCTGGAGAAGGAAACGGCAAACTAACTACTCCAGGTCTGCCAGGAAAACCTCAAATGGTGTCATGGAAAGCTGTACATGACTGACAACTGAACAACATCAACAGAGCTAAAAGGCCTTGGACAAGGTCTAATCCAAACCCTTTAACAGAGGCAGAACATCTATGACTGAGGCCCTCAGGAGGAGCCTTACTTTTAGATCACATAGTGAGTTAATGGTAGAACTGATTATCAAACGAAGGTCTCCTAACTCTTGGTCCAATGCACCTTCCACTAATTTATGCAATTTTCTAACTCTGGAATCTTAGGTTCCTGTAAAATCTATTAGGAGGATAAATGTGCTACAGAATCCAATGCAGAAAGAACTCCTTAAAGCTCAAGTTTGCTTCTAAATTTACCTACATGGAGAGAGCATCCAAATGACCTTGACACCTCATTTTTAGCTCCTTTCTTTCTCTTAAGCAATGAGCTCTTCCCAATCATTTCAGAAAAGAAAAGAGGCCTGAGAAGGTGGATGCAAAGACAGTGGCAATGACTTGTCTATGTGATCTCTAGTCGTGTAAAATCTATGGGAAGGGAGGGGAGGGAGGAAAGATAGAGGGAATAGAGTGGGTTGGAGCAAGTAAGAAGGGATGGAGGAAGGGCAGGAGAGAGGGAGAGAGAGAGACGGAGAGACAGAGAGAGAGATTACAAGATAGTAGTGCTGGGCTTTGGGGCTGGGTCCTGACACTTACACATTTTACATAAAATGGTATTTTCCATTCAGCAGAAATTCCCCTTCCAAGGAATATCTTAAAGCAGTTTATCATTTTGTGATAACCACAACCACACTGTTTTATGTCCTTTTTCCAATAGAGGCCAGAACCCTTTTAGCTGCGCTCATGGCACCAATTAAACACGAGGTCTGGTATTACATGTTCCTAAGAAGCCTTTCTCAGAGAGTCATGGATGTCCTAAATTTTTTTTCTCCCTGCATTGGATTCAGTAAAAAATTGTAATTAATTTCTCTTTCAGTAAAAGGCAAAGCTATTTTTAAATTGCATGCCTGATTGAATTAACAAAGTGTTAGACAATTAACAGTTCTTTTTATTTTTTTCATGTTCTTTAAAATGCAGATTCAATTTACTTTTTTTTATTTCCCATCCTTTTCATGTGTCCTAATTGTTAGCTAAGTAGTGTCAGGGCTGCATGTTATCGACCTAGGCAGGTGTCAGGTTTAATATTATTAAAGATGCAATTACTCCTTTCTCAAGAGCTGCTTGTCAGCTTTGCTCACCAATTTATATATCAATATATTTTTAAGGAAAAATTCTCTGTTTGCCATTCCATAATTATCTCCTCTATAGCCTGCCCCTTGTTTTCCAAATGTTATTCTTAACCTTACCCTCCCCTTTCAAGCCCTATTGGAGAAAATGGAATGTGACAACCCTATAGAGTCCTGGGCATTTTCTAGGCCACGAGCTAATTTCTGAAAGTCCCAGAGACTGGAACTTCAGATTCATTTTAAATTTTGTGCTCAATGGAAAGTCTACTTTAAAACCAGGACTTGAGAATGAAGGAAAAGGAGAGAGAAGGGAAGTCTGGGAGAAGGAGGCAAGGAAGGGAAAGAAGAATGGGAGAGAATTAGGGAAATTAGGGAAGGAAGGAAGGAAGGAAGGAAGGAAGGAAGGAAGGAAGGAAGGAAGGAAGGAAGGAAGGAAGGAAGGAAGGAAGGAAGGAAGGAAGGAAGGAAGGAAGGAAAAGATGGAAAGAAGAGGAGAGGAAAAAGGGTGAAAAGAAGAGAGGAAAAAGGGTAAAAAGAGGATAAGACAGAAGAAAGATTGGGGTTGAGAGAAGAGGGGGATAGAGAGAAAGGAAAGTCATACCAGAAGTTACACAAATAATTATCCTATAGTGTCATATAATAGAATTGTAATACTGCATATATAAATTCTGATACTTACAATGACTATGCAGAGTAGTGTGAGGGTAGAAACCAGACTTAAAGGTTAAGACATTTGCCCAAGGTCACATGGCCAATAAGAGACGGAGTTAGAACTAGAACCCATTGTCATGTCTAGGGCCCTTTCCACCATATCCTGTGTCCTCTCTAAACACCTCAGTGATAGAAAAACATTTTTTACACAAAGTTTCTTTAATAAATGATTCATTTATAAGATATGTAAAGAACTGATTGAAATTCATTAGAATAAAAGCCATTTTCTTACTGATAGTCAAATGATATGAACAAGAAATTTCAACAGAAGAAACTCAGACTAACAATAGCCATAATTTTTAAATGCTCTAAATCTAAGTTGTTTTTATAAATGTAAATTAAAGTAATTCTAAGGTTCCACCTCACATCTATCAGATTGGCAATGTTGACAAAAAATGGAAAATTACAAATGCTGAGCAGCTAGGTAATACAGTCAAGAAAGTACCAGGTCTAGGTTCAAGAAGAGCCATCTTCATGAGTTCAAATCTGTAGTCAGACATATGTGACTCTAGACTATTAACCCTGTTTGCTTCAGTTTCTTCATCTGTAAAATAAGCTGGAGAAGGAAATGGCACATTATTGTAGTATCTTTGTCCAGAAAACCCCAAATGGGGTCACAAAGAGTCAGACGTGACTGAAAAATGACTGAACATAAAGGCTGGAGGGGCTATTGGGGGGAAAAAGGCAAATTAATGTAATGTTGATGAAGTTCTGAACAGTTCCACCCATTCTGGGTAGCAACTTAAAGCTGTGTCCCCTAAAGGCCTACTCTTTTTTTTAATTAACCCCTCACTTTCCACATTAGAATCAATACCATGTATTGGTTCCAAGGCAGAAGAACCATAAGGGGTAGGCAATGGGGGGGTTAAGTGACTTGCCCAGGGTCACATAGCTAGGAAGTACCTGAGGACAGATTTGAACCTAGGGCCTCCTGTCTCTCAATCCACTGAACTATCCAGCTGCTCCCTATGCCTAACTCTTTAAACTAGAGACACCATGGGAAAGTTCAGACCCCAAAGAGATCAAAGAAAGGGGAAAAGGATCTATATGTGCAAAGATTTTTATAGTACCTCTTTTAGAAATAGCAAAGAGGGGGCAGCTGGGTAGCTCAGTGGATTGAGAGTCAAGCCTAGAGACTAGAAGTCCTGGGCTAAAATCTGGCCTCAGATACTTCCTAGCCATGTGACCCTGGGCAAGTCACTTAACCCCCATTGCCTAGCCCTTACCACTCTTCTGCCTTGGAGCCAATACACAGTATTGACTCCAAGACGGAAGGTAAGGGTTTAAAAAAAAACCCTTTGCCTTCCATCTTAGAATCAATACTATGTATTCCCACAGCTGGGAAGTGTCTGAGGCCAGATTTGAACCTAGGACCTCCCATCTCTAGGCCTGGCTCTCAATCCACTGAGCTACCCAGCTGCCCCTGCAAAGGATTTTTTTAAATGGCAAAGAACTGGAAAGTAATGAAATATCCTTTGCTTAAGTAGTGACAGAACAAATTATGACAAATGAATGTGTTGGAATGCTCTTGTGCTATCAGAAATTAAGGGTATCATTTTAGAGAAACTTGGGGAAATTTGTATGAACTAATGAAATGTTAAGTAAGCCAGAACCAGGAGAACAACCTATATGATGATACTATAAAGACAAGCAACTTTGAAAGATGTAAGAATTCTGATCAACACAAAAATCCACCACAATTCCAAAGGACTCAGACTGAAACATATTTTTGGATATTTGCCCAATATGGAATTAATTTTTATCTGACTATGTATATTTGGTATTTGGTATAAGGGTTCTTTTGTCTTTATTTTTCCATGGGAGGGGAATAGGAAGGTGAAAAGAAGAAAAAATTGTGAATTTAAAAAATAAAATCAAATGCCAATATACATGAGCAAATAAATACATTTTCAATTGCTTTTGCTGATTTTCTTTTGTTCTTCCTCCTTTTCTTTTTTAATCTTTTAAAAAATCTCCCTTGTTATATGGAAAGCTGTCTACAAACGGGTAAAAGGAAAGATATAGAGAGAAATTTAGGTAATATAAAAAAAATTAAACAAATCCAAATTGGGAAAGTGGGCAAAAAATGGTAATCTCTTGGGGGTAGCTGTCCAGGAAATTGTATGCAAAACTTGAGTGAAATAAAGAAGAGCAGGAATTCAAACTGGGTCTGAAAGAGAACCAGAGGACTCTTAGGAATTGTTGCTGTTAATTTTCCTTTTTTTCCTATTGGGAGGAAGGTCAGGTGGGAGTGAGAGAAAATAAATGTTTATTAACCTAAAAACAACTCTTAATGAAATGAGAGTGGTATTGTTATTTGAACTGGTTACCAAGTTCTATAAGGAACTAAATAGAATCAGAATATATAACAAAGCATTCATTTATTCCTACTCACCATACCAATTTAAATGGACAAAATCCTTCACAAGTTGGCTGAGCCTAGCTTATTGGTTCCATTCAACACTGCTGTCCTTCACACACTCGGCCAAATTGGTCTGCTCACTATTCCTTGCACAGGATATTGAATTGACCAGCTCTGTGCACTGACTCAACCTATACTTTATACCTGGCAAATAAGTACATTTCCTTATCTCCTTCTCTTTAAATTCCTGGTTTTCTTTCAAGTACAGTTCAAATGTCACCTCCTTTTTGATGTCTTTCCTGATTCCTATTTGTAATGTCTTCCCCTGACTTTCAAAATTACCTTGCATTTGTTTTATGTCTCCAAGTACATTTTGTTTCCATCCAATAGAACATAAGCTCCCTGAAGGCAGGGACTAATGCCATTTTTGTCTTTGTATCTCAGCTGCCTAGCACATGTCAAGTAACTGGCACATGTCAAGTACCTAAGGAGTGTTTGCTTGCTTGATTAATCAACATTGTCACAGCCATCTACATTTTAATCAATAAATGACCCAAAAAAGGCAACTCTATAAAGAGGAATATGGCCAGGTATAGGGGCTCCAATGATATTTTTGTAGGTGCCAAAAGGTTTGGTTCAGGATCTAATTGCATCCAGAATTTTCATTAAGGAACTAAAAGAGAGAGTAAACAGTATGGTAATGAAATTTGCAGTTGATACTAATTTGGGAGTTGTTGCAAACACCAATAAGGACAAAGAAATTATGCAAAGCAACTGAGAGAGGGATAGAAATATGGGCCAGACATACAATGAGATTCAACTTGGGAAAATGCAATCAGATGCACTAGGAGAATAATCAAAAGCACTTCCAAGGGAATTGAAGGGATCCTTTTATCTGCAGATAATTAAACTCAGACTAGGCCCCAAAGTGGCTCTGGCTGAGGGTGAAGGAAAATCAGCTTCATCTTAGGAAAAAAAAAACCATCAATTATGTGAGTGTGGTTTAAACTACGCCTTGTTAGGAGTCTGACTATTTAACCACCCTTGGAAATATCATTTACCATCTGAGGTCCTTCTGGTAGATTGGAATAAGAAGTATAATAATGATTAGGCTTTTTTATTTTACTTCTGACAGGACTACAGATATCAAGAAAATGGACTCTGATATGAGTCATGCTGCTGGAATGAGATGATAACTTTCTGTTTATTAACAGGGATAGATTCCCTTGCTTCAAAGCTGACTTGTCCCTCAAAATGTGATATAGTCACAGACTCAAAAGTGGCAAAAGTGCTGCCTCTAGTTTTGGGTTGTTTTGATTCTCCAGGACA
This sequence comes from Monodelphis domestica, assembly GCF_027887165.1. NCBI lineage: Eukaryota > Metazoa > Chordata > Mammalia > Didelphimorphia > Didelphidae > Monodelphis > Monodelphis domestica. The sequence goes on from NC_077227.1 coordinate 482,983,393, forward strand.
AGAAATCTCAGAGATGAATAGGCATCAGTCTTAGCATGTGATCTAATCAGAATCAAGCTGGGAAAGTCACTTAACCTCTCTGATTAGAACTTAGCATAGCCTAGAAAGAGCTTAATAAATGCTTGTTGATTGACTAACTTTGGGTCCCAGTTTCCTTAAATGTAAAATGAGGGTATTTGACAAGATAGCCTTAATCTTCCATCTTTAAATCTACTTTCCAATAAAGGTAGTAGGGAGAAGTTTTAGTGACAGATTTTCTAAGGTTGTTCTCTCTTGATCTTTCTCTCCTTCCTTCCTGTTGAGGTAGAAGCCTACCATTAAGGTCTTTCCTCTTCCCTCTCTACCTGGCAGATAGTAGGGTTGGATCTTGATTTCTGTTCCAAAAGGTAATGCTCATTTGGAGAGCAGTGATTGGCCCTGTTTTCTACCCTTTTCATGATTTTTCTCTTTTTTTAGAAGTTGGATTTGTCTAAACAGCTACAAGCCCATATAGGCATTCATTGTCAATTCTCAAAGCACTGATGGCCCTTCACACATGGGTCTTTACATTATACATTTGCTTAATGGAAATAAGTTTTGTCAATAAATCAAATAGAAAGACAGAATTTAAAAAAGAATTCTATTAAAAATAATTATAGAATGTATAAAGTACCTGAAAGTCTACTTACCAAGATGTACATAGAAACTACATGACCATGACTACAAAACACTCTTTATGTAAATAATTAGATAAGAAGGAATTTGCTTATGACTAGATCATGCCAATATAATAAAAAATGACAATGCTACTTAAATTAAAGAATCAATGCCATATTAATCAAAATGGCAAATAATTACTTTGTAGAGCTAAAAAAAAATAACAAAATTCATCAGAAGCATGAAAGGTCAAAGATCTCAAGGGAATTAATGAAAAAAGTGGGAAAGGGGCCTGTGGTACCAGATCTCAAACTACACTGCAAAGCAATCATTATCAAAACTATTTGGTGTTAATAAAAAAATAATAAAGTGATCAAGACAAGTCACAATCAAACATAGGATAAGGACTGATATACTCAATGATTTTTATTACCAAAGTAAGAACTTTAGACAAAGACTCAGAGAAATCAGAAAGTAGTCTGGATGTTAGACCAATATGTCCTACCATATACCACAATTAGCTCCAAATTTATATATAATATAGATATGAAAAGTCTTATCATAAACAAATTAGAGGTATGGGAGAAAATACATTTTGAAACTATTTACAGAGAAAGAATTTGTACCAGACAGGGGGTAAAGGGGATGACAGGAGATAAATGAAAAATTTTGATTACACAAAATTGAAGGGTGGAAAATTGAAGAAGTTTTGTGCAAACAAAATCATTTCGGTTAGAACTAAAAGGGAGACAGGTGTGTGTGGGGGAAATATTTGCAGCAGATTTCACTGATAAAAGTCTGATATACAATTTATATAGGAAACTGATATGCCCTCCAAAAATAAATGATCAAATATCAGTTATTCTCAAAAAAAAGAAAGGTAAACTAATAATAGCCATATGAAAAAATGCTCCAAATCACTAATAATAAGAGAATGATGAAATATTGACTCTGGACTTATTATTTCAATCATATAGAGAACTGCTCGATAAGGAAATTCACTCTGCCAATGCAGTTCACAACCTTCTCTACAACTTATAGTCCTCAGTTACAGTTGCCTGTAATAGTGAAAGGCTAATGGACTTTTCTCGCCATATGTCAGGTGCACAACTTGAGCCCATGCCTTCCTGTCTCTTAAATCCACTCCCTATGCACTATACAAATCAAAATGACTCCAAGGTTCCACCTCAAACCTGTTAGAGTGTCAAAGATGACAAAAAATGAAAGTGACAATTGTAGGAGGTGCTGACTGGCACATGAATACACCATAGAGCTTCAAAGTAGTCCAACTATTCTGGAAAGCAATGTGGAACTTTACTCAAAACATTAATGAAGGGTTCAAATACTTTGACACAATAATACTACTACTAAGTGCATATATGTATTATGTATAGTATATACACAAATATATGTACACACACATGCATATATATCTCCTAAAGTCATCAAAGACAAAAAGGACATATAGCAAAAAACTAAAAAAAAAGTGGTTGCCCATAAATTTGAGAATGGATGACTACATGACCTACTCCTTTGCAGAAAAGGTAATGGATTATAGGTACAGCATGGTACTTAGATTTTCTTTTTGTCAATTACATGTAATAAATTTCCACATATGTTTTCTAAAGTTATATGATCCAAATTGTCTCCCTCTCTCCTTTTCTTCCCCCTCCCAGAACTGGCAAGCAATTCAACCTGGATTATACATGTATTATCTCTCAAAAAAAATTCCATATTGTTCATTTTTGTAAGTGAATAATCTTATAAAACCAAAACCCCAAAACATATACCCATATAAACAGATGAAAAATCACACAGTTTCATCTGCACTACTACTCAATCAAAAAGGAATACACCTTCTTTTCAGCAGCACATGATACATTCACAAAGATTGGCCATGTATTAGGCCATAAAAACATGGCAAACAAGTGCAAAAAAGCAGAAATAATAAATAATAATTAGTAAGGGCAAATGGAAAGCCAAATCAAAAATTAATTGGAAACTAAAAATATGATTCTCCAAAACCAGTTAAAGAACAAATCATGGAAACAATTCATAATTTCATTGAAGAAAATGACAATGATGAGACATCCTTTCAAAATATATGGGACGCAGCCAAAGCAGTACTCATGAGGAAACTTATATCCTTGACTTCATAGAGTAACAAATTAGGGAGGGAAGAGGTCAAAGAATTGGGCGTGCAAATAAAAAAAACTTGAAAGGTAACAAAATTAAAAATCCTCAGATGAAAACTAAATTAGAGATCCTAAAAATTAAAGGAGAAATTAATAAAATCAAAAGTGAAAGAACTATTGAATTAATAAATAAGACTAGAAGCTAGTACTTGGAGATGGATAGCATTCTTTTTCATAAGTCTCTCAGAATTGTCCTGGATCATTGTATTGTTGATGGTAGCTAAGACTATCACATTTGATCATTCCACAATATTGCTGTTACTGTGTATAATGTTTTCTTGCTTCTGCTTATTTCATGCTGCATCAATTCATGTAGGTCTTTCCAGCTAAAAATCATCTTGTTCATTATTACTTACAGCACAATAGTATTCTGTCACCATAATATACCACAATTTGTTCAGCCATTCCCCAATTGATGAACATCCCTTCGATTTCCAAGTCTTTGCCACCACAAAAAGAGCATCTATAAATAATTTTGTACAGGAAGGTCCTTTCCAATTTCTTTTCTCTCTTTGGGATACAGACCTAGCAGTATTACTGGATCAAAGGGTATGTGTTTTTTTCATAGCCTTTTGGTTGGATCAATTCACAAATCTACCAACAATGCATTAGTGTTCCAGTTTTGCTACATCCTCTCCAACATTTACCTCTTTCTTTTACAGCAATATTGGCCAACCTGATAGGTGTGAGGTGGTGTCTCAGAATTGTTTTAAGGTATTCTAATCGAGAGTGATTTAAAATATTTTTTTCATATGATTATTGATGACTTTGATTTATTCATATTAAAATTGATTATTCATATCCTTGACCATTTGTCAATTAGGAAATGGCTTGTATTCTTATAAATTTACCTTAGTTTGCTAAAAAATTGAGAAATTAGACCTTTATCAGAAATCTTTGTTACAAATTTTTTCCCAGTTTGTTTCTCTTTTAATCTTGGTAATATTCATTTGTTTATACAAAAGCTTTTAAATTTAGTATAAATAAAATTATTTCTTTTACACCTTATTGTACTCTCTATCTCTTGTTTGGTCATAAATCCTTCCCTTCTCCAAAGTAGTATATTTCTTTCTTTTGCTATTCAATTCTTTTTAGAAATCTATTAGTTCTAACTTTTCTAAGATTCCATTCATTTCCCTTCTTTCTTGCTTATTTTTGGTTTGATTTATCTGAAAGGAGGAAGTTGAGGTCCCCCACTAGTTTTAATGTCTATTTCTTCCTGAAGTTAATTCAATTTCTCCTTTAAGAATACTTTTGGTTTTGTTTTATTGGTTCATGATGTCTCATGAAGTCATTAGCTTCTAGTTGTCCAATTCTAATTTGTAAGGAATGATTTTCTTCCATGAGCTTTTGAGCCTTCTTTTTCACTTAGCCCATTTCTTTTTGCATTGCTTTCATTTCTCTTCCTCATTTTTCCTCTGCCTCTCTTAATTGACTTTTTAAATCCTTTTTGAGTCTTCCAGAATCTGAGTCCAATTCATATTTTTCTTTGGGACTTTGCATGTGTTTTCTTTGCTTCCACTGTCCCCTTCTGTGTCCATGCCTTGCTCTTTGTCTCCATAAAAATATTCTCTGGTTAGGTTTTTTATGTATACTCATTTTCCCAAGTTTTTCCTTGACTTTCATTTTTATTTTAAAGGTAGTCTCTGTTCTTCAGGACAGAGTATTCTCTTAAATTTCATTTCTTTCTTGATGCTACTGTTACAAGGGAATCACTTTAAAAGACTGATATATATTAATTTAAGGTCGCCAAGGAATCAGCTATGTAATTCCTAAATGAAAAACTCAAGTCAGCCGTCAGCCTTTTTTGGAGTTTAATTACAATAGGAGCAAGAAAGGAATTAGAGATATATAGAGAGAGAGAAAGGGGAGAGAAGGGAATAGGGCTTAAATACCCCTTCTGTTTAGGCTGGGCCAAAAGGCCCAAGCCCTTAGATAGCTGGGGCAGAGAAAAGAGATCAGTCCCTATTACTCACGTGTCCAAAATGGAGAAACAGTCTCAGAGGCCCCCACCTTCCGCTTCCTTCCGAGCAAGCTTCCTCAGAGCCCAGGAACCATGCCGATCAAAAACTCAACCACCCCCCTGGCTCCAGACCCTCCTATCTTTAAGGACCCCATCTAAGTTGCCTCCCCTCAGTCCTCACATCTACCAATCACTCTTCATCAATTTCCCTGTCAATGGAGGCTCTCGCTTAACCCAGGACCGCCCAGAGGTTTCTGGCTTTTGCACATGTCTGTTGAAGGTCATATTTTTCAAATGATTAAATCTTTACTCCTTTGTTACAGCCCTTTCTAAATCCTGTTAACTTGAGTATGGTAGAGATTGGAATAATTAAATTTTGATCTAGGCTGCAGCCCTTACTCAATCCTATTAGGACTGAATAGGGTGGAGATTTATTCCAAGTATCTCCATTGTATCAATTCTAAAATCAATCAAGACTCAAAGAAATTCCTGTTCTATGCTTAAGCATAGGTCAAAGTCCTTTCCATTGTTCAGCAAAGGGTTTCTGTCCTAAAGTAATCTTAAGAAGGGAAGAGAAGGAACCTCCCATGCCAATGGGATTCCCATTCCAATAGACTATCAGTAAGAAATTTTCCAAGTATGAAATATCCCAATGGTGAAATTTCCAACATTTATAAGTCTAAGGAATTTTGAGGTTTACACTACCCATGGTGTTATTTCTGGGTTTCTGTAAATTTTAGTTCTTCCAAGATAGTATGATAGCCTGTAAAATGGGAACTCTGAGAGCCACTTCCTACTGCTGATTTAATCACCCACTAAGATTGTTGATGGCTCAAATTCTATCCTCAGGCTTGGGTATAGGCTTTTGGTCTCACTCTGGGCTTGATCAGGTCATGCACGTAGCACACTGCAGTAGTGTTCCAGTTTTGCCACATCTCCTGCAACATTTATCATTTTCCTTTACTGACGTATTAAACAATCTGAGAGATATGAGATGGTACCTCAGAGTTGTTTTAATTTGTATTTCTCTAACCAAGAGGGATTTGGAACATTTTATATGATTATTAATAACTTTGATTTCTTCATCTGAAAACTGACTTCACATCCATTGACTATTTGTCAGTTGGGGAATGACTTATATTCTTATAAATTTGACCAAGTTCTTTATATATTTGAGAAATGAGACCTTTATCAAAGAAATTTGCTATAAATTTTTCCATGTTGTTGTCTCCCTTCTAATCTTAGTTGCATTGGGTTTTTTCATACAAAACCTTTTTAATTTAATATAATCAAAATTATTCATTTTACATCTTGTAGTGTTTTCTATCTCTTTAGTCATAAATTCTTCCCTTCTCCTTAGATGACAGAAAAACTATTCTATGTTCCCCTAATTTACTTATAATATCATCCTTTACATTTAAAGCTTATACTCATTTGACTTTATAGGGTGTGAGATACTTATCTACACTTAATTTTTGCCATACTGTTTTCCAATTTTCCAGAAGTTTTTTGTCAACTAGTTAATTCTTATCTCCATAGCTTGGATTTATCCATAGCTTTGGGTTTATCAAACACTAGATTGATTGCTTAATGTAATTTACTCCTAATCTATTCCATTGATCCACACTTTCTTAGCCAATACCAAGCTGTTTTGATGATTGCTACTTTATAGTACAGTTTGAGATCTGGTGCTGCTAGGCTACCATCATTCACATTTTTTCATTGGTTCCTTTAATATTCTTGATCTTTTTAGTTTTGTTTTTGTTTTCTATTTCAGGAAAATTGTTTGGTAGTGTGGATGGTATGGCACTGAATAAGTAAATTAATTTAGGTAGGATTTTTTTTTTCTATTAGCTTGGCCTACCCATGAACAATTAATGTTTTTCCAGTTGTTTTGATCTAATTTTATTTGTGAGAAATGTTTTGTAATTGTGTTCATATAATTCCAGAGTTTGTCTTAGCAAATAGATACCCAAGCATTTTATATTGTCTAGAGTGATTTTAAATGGAATTTCTCTTTCTAACTCTTGCTGCTGGGCTTTGTTAGAAACACAGAGAAATGCTGATTATTTATGTGGGGGGTTTTGTGTTCTGCAACTTTGCTAAAGTTATTAATATTCCAAGTAGTTTTTTAGTTGATCCTCTAGGATTCTATACTATTATATCATACACAAAGAGTGACAGCTTAGTTTCCTCATTGTGTACCTTAACTACTTCAATTTCTTTTTCTTCTCTTATTGCTAAAGCTATCATTTGGTACTACATTTTCAACACAGGCATTGTACTGATCTGTTTTACTTTCCTATACTTATTGGTTACAAAGGAGGGTTTTTATTGGAAAAGGAAAAGATATTAGTAGGTATACTAATTCCAAGAAAAGAGAATGGAACATTTTTTAAATACTCAGAAGGAAATTCAGAAGGGAACAAAGAGAAACAGGGCAATGTGGGAATGACTATTAAATTTAATATATTTTTAAGAGTTCCACATAATAATGATTCATGATATCATATATAATCCTTTTTATTTTTCTGTCTATGGAATTATTAGTGTTTATTGATGTCTATTAAAAAATAACTTTTAAAGAAATAATTTTATCACTAAAGTCCTTTCCCCCAACCTAACAGAAGAGAAAGAGCCTCATTTAGTATTTCTCTAGTTTGAGCTGGCTTCTATCCAACCCAAACCAATTCAATGAACATATATTTAGAAAAACAAAGAAGTTCCTGACTTCAAGAAGGTTATGTTTAAATGATGGAATATAACACACAAATAAATCAATGTATGCATAATGAGTTGGAGAAGGAGACAGTACTAACAACTAGGGCAATCATGAAAGGCTTCACAGGAGATGCCATATGAGCTGGAATCTGAATACAGCCAGTGATTCTTAGAGGTGAAGATGAGGAAGAATTGTTTTCCCCATATAATGGGAGAGTGAGAAAGGTGTAACATTTGCTTCCTTCTCTTCAGAGACTTGATGGAATCACAGAAAGGGACAAATATCAAAAATAATGAGATTATGTGCTCCTCTATTAGGATTTACCACATCCTATAGGAAATAGCTGAGATGCATATAACAAAGAGCAAAGATATTCTCTGTGGAGAACTAGACGAACAAAGGAGCTACATTCCAAGAAAGAAGGGCTACAAAAAGCATAACTTTTCTCAGTAAAGAACCAGTTGTGGAATTTAAAAGTGAACTGGCCCTGAAATTGAAAACCTGATGGGACAAGAAGAAAAGATCCAGGGATGCTCAAATTAGTGACCTGCCGGCAAATACTACATTCAGTGAGAAAAGGATGCAATGAGATGTGAAAGGACATTGGACCTGAGGCATGAATTATCTTGTATGTATGATCCCTACTGCATTCCTCAGGTGTATCTCAGTTTGTACCCTCTCTTCTCATGGTTGATGTTTATTTGTGAGTGTATATACTCCAGCTTATGGGGAAATATTATGAAGTTACTATTCTTTTTTATTTTATCTTATTAATGATTTCCCAATTATGTTTAAAATTTTAACATTCATTTTTAAGATTTTTGAATACCAAATTCTCTTCTTCCCTCCTGCCTCTTCCTCATCCCTTGAGAAAACAAATTAATATAGCATTGATTATACATATGAAGTCATACAAAATATATTTCTATATCACCCAAGTTGCAAAAGAAAACACATATACACACAAAAGGAAGATAAAGAAAGTGGAAAAAAGTATGAATCATTCTGAACTCAAGAGTTCATCAGTTCTCTTTCTGGAAGTGAATAGCATTTTTCATAATAAATCCTTCAGAATTGTTTTGGATCATTGTCTTGATCTGAGTAGGTAGCAATGATTCTTGAATTTTAGTAAAATGTCTTTCACTTGAAGTAATTGTTTCTATTAGCTGGCATTTAAGCTTACCATTGGGAACTTGTGAGATATACTTATAAGAGTGGGGAGCCCATAGGGTTAGCCTAAACTGTGAAAGTTACAAAGATAACTACCAGAGGAGGTGCTGCAGTGACAAGGAGGTCAACTTGTACAAAAACCCAGAGTTAGGAGATGAAATGTCAAATTAGGAAAGTAGCAAGTAGACCAGTTTTTTCTAGAATAAGGAGCATATGAGGGGGAGTAATGTGAAATAAGCTTGGAAAGGGAGACATTTTTTTCCTTAAAATTTTTTATTTAATTAATTAATTTAGAATATTTTTCCATGGTTACATGACTCATATTCTTTCTCTCCCCTCCTCCCACCCCCTTCCCATAGCCAATGACCAATTCCACTGGGTTTTACATGTATCATTGATCAAGACCTATTTCCATATTATTAAAATTTGCAATAGAGTGATCATTTAGATCATATCCCCATCAAACCATGTGATCAAGGAAATGTTTTTCTTCTGCATTTCTTCTACTCCCACAGTTCGTCCTCTGAATGTGGATAGTGTTCTTTCTCATAAGTCCCTCAGAATTTTCCTGGATCATTGCATTGCTGCTAGTAGAGAAGTCCATTACATTCAATTGTGCCATAGTGTATCTGCTCCTTTCACTCTGTATCAATTCCTGGAGGTCATTCCAGTTCACATGAAATGCCTCCAGTTCATTATTTCTTTTAGCCCAATAGTATGGAAGAGGAGACTTTCAATGACAAGCTGAGGTATTTGTATTTTATACTAAAGATAATAGGGAGCCATAGTAGGTGGTCACAGGGTAGTGATAGGCTAAACGTACAGAATGGAAGGCCTATTCTGGGACATGTCCAATATGAGAAATTGTTCTGATTGACTTTGTATACTTATTACAAGGTTTTTTCTTTATTTTCAATGGGGAGTACAAGATGGGAGGAGGGAAGATAAATACTTATTAGCTGAAAAAAATAAAAATTTAGTTTTTAAAAAAGAGAATATTCAAGAGAGTTGTCAAGAGTATCAAGTGCTATAAAGAGGTAAAAATGAATAAGGATAAAAAAGATTATCAACAGATATAGCAATTAAGAAATTGGAATTTCAGCTAAATGATGAGGTTGAAAGCTAATTTGTAAAGAGCTAAGGAATAGGAAGAGAGAGGAGAACTAGTTGGCTTTTAAAAAGATTTGGCTATCTGAACAAACTGTGGTATATGTTGGTGATGGAATACTATTGTGCTCAAAGGAATAATAAAGTGGAGAAGTTCCATGGAGACTGGAACAACCTCCAGGAAGTGATGCAGAGCGAGAGGAGCAGAACCAGGAGAACATTGTACACAGAGACTAATACACTGTGGTATAATCGAACGTAATGGACTTCTCCATTAGGGGCGGTGTAATGTCCCTGAACAACTTTCAGGGATCCAGGAGAAAAAAAAACACCATTCATAAGCAAAGGATAAACTATGGGAGTGGAAACACCGAGAAAAAGCAACTGCCTGAATACAGAGGTTGAGGGGACATGACAGAGGATAGACTTTAAATGAACACTCTAATGCAAATACTATCAACAAAGCAATGGGTTCAAATCAAGAAAACATCTAATGCCCAGTGGACTTACGCGTCGGCTATGGGGGGTGGGGGGGAGGAAAAGAAAATGATCTATGTCTTTAACGAATAATGCTTGGAAATGATCAAATAAAAAAAAAAAAAAAAGAAAAAAAAAAGATTTGGCTATGAAAGAGAAGAAAGATAAAGGAAAGTAGCTTGAAAGAAAAGAAGAGTCCCTTGAAGAGATTTTTTAAAATGATGGATGCCTGGGCATATTTGTAGATAGCAAGAAAAAAAAAACAGTACTTGGGCAAAAGTGGAACACAAAACAGATGGGGAATTATAGAATAAGTAAACTACAAAAAGATGGGAAGAAATTAGGTCAAGGATACACATAGGTGGACTGATCTTAGCAAGAAGAAATACCTACTTCTTCATCAGAGGCTAGCAAGGGAATAGAAAAGGAGGAAGGATTTTGAGAAGTGGAGTAGGAAAGGAGAGGAAGTTTGCTACAGATAGCTTTTATTTTCTCAGGAAAGTAGGAGTCAAGGTCTTATGCTGAGAGGGTGAAGGAATGGAATGGAAGGATTTTAGAGAGAGATTTGGAACAGCAGCTGTAGGGAGGTATATAGGTAAATTAAGGAAGAATAAAGAGACTTCCAAAGAAAAGTTTGGACCCAAATGATATTAGTAAAACATAAATTTGTAGTGGACCCAGTGAATCTAATCGTGTGACTCTCTCTAGTTCTATTCAATTGTACTTTTGCAAAAATGGAGATGGCATAAATTAGGAATGGAGTTTGGCAAGGCAAGATCAAGTAAGGCTTGATCAGGGAAGAGTATAATATGGCTATATTACTATTATATGTTAGACTCAAAAATATATTAATGAAGTCTAAGATCCTAATTGTACGCTCCAAATAAGTGTCCCTTGATAGGTTGAGTTAATAGGGTTACAGAGTCATAAATTTAGGACTGAAAAAAAAAACATTAAAAAAACATCAAGGAAACATGCCCACAGAGGTCAAGTAATTATGCCCAAGGTAAAACAGCTAACAAGTGAAGCAGGATTTACTCAGGTATTCTTTTTTGGTTGGGGAGGAGGTAATTTTCCCCCAAAATTTGTAGAAACACTTTTTAAACTCTTACATTCCATCTTAGAATCAATACTGTGTACTGGTTCTAAGGCAGAAGAGTGGTAAGGACTAGGAAATAGGAGAGGGGATTAAATGACTTGCCCAGGGTCACACAATTAGGAAGTGTCTGAGGCCACATTTGAACCCAGGGCCTCCCATCTCTGGACCTCACTCCTAATCCACTGAGCCACCTAGCTACCTCCTGTAGAAATCATTTTTAACATTCGTTTTCTCACATTTTGAATTCTAAGTCCTCCCCTTCCCTTCCTTCTCTCCCCCCCTCCCTGAGACAATATGCAATCTGATATAGGTTATACATATGCTATCAAGCAATATATATTTCTGAATCTGTTGTGTTGTGGAAGAAGACATCACTAAAAAATTATGAAGAAAATAAAGGGAAATGGTACACTTTGATCTGCAATCAGACTCCATAGATTCTTTCTCTGGTTTTTACATTATGAATTCTTTGATATTGTCTTGGATCACTGTATTGCTGAGAATAGCAAAGTCATTCACAATATTGCCATTACTGTATGCAGTATTCTTGATCTCTTGCCCAGCATGCTCCCCACAATAGATATCAAGGCTCCATTAAAGACATTCAGGAATACCTCCAGTCATAGAGGGAAAAAGGAATTGAGTCAGGAGATCTAGGTTTAAGGCTCATCTCAACCAAAGGCCACATGTATATCCTCTGACCTATCACTTCATCTGTCTGAGCTTGTTCCTTTATTTGCAAAATGAAAGACCATTTGAAAAATGGACTCTGTGACCTCCTCTATGGTACCTTCCCTTTTGAGTCTAAAATTCTGTGACTCTGGGTTCTTGTCCTGGTTTTCTCAGAAATTGGCTGTGTGACCCTGGGCAAGCCACTTTCATTCATCTCTCTGGCCCTCAATTTCCTTATCTGTAAAATAAATCCATTATATTAGGCTATCCTTCAGGTGACTTTCAATTGATATTCTCATAATTGTTATCCACTGACCTCCAAGACACTTTTCTCCCCTCAATGAGTTCAGTGCCTGGCTCACAGTCTTTCTTTTGTCTCTAGCTATTGTCCTCATAATACTAGACTTCAACAAACATATTGATTCATTCTCAAATACCTAACCACAGTTTTTCAACTTATTCATTCCTTATAACTTATTCCTCCACCCCCCATCTCAGCTACACAGAGATAATAATATCCTTGATCTTGCCATCACCCACAAATGTTCCACTTCTATATTCATGAACTCTGAAATTCATTTATCTGATCATAAACTTTTGTTTTTCCACCTCTCCCTCTGACTTGAAAATCTCTAACTGTTCCTTGTCTTCATTCGAATCCCTTAATCCCTCAGTTCTTCCCCAAACCTTCACCTCTGTCCTGGCTACACTCTCCTCCTGATTGAGCGACTCCTATCTTCTTAGTGAATCAGTTCAACTCTACAATGTCCTGTTCTCTTGAGTCTTTTTCCCTTCTCCTATCATCAGTCTTTCCCTGCCAAGTCTTAGTCTTGGATTTCTCCCACCATCTACTACATTCACTCCTACTAATCTATCATTAAATAAAGCTGGAAGAATCACAAAACCATGCTGCCTGAGTACACTACAAATTTATGTTTCCCAATTTCACCTGGACACTCACTGCAAACTCTTTGTCTATCATCTATCTCTTCCCTTTCGTGGCTAGAATACTTGAGAATATTATCTATGGGGGATAGGATGCAGCAAAGATGGTAGAGTGAGAGAAATCAATACAATGGCCTCTCCTCCACAAAATCTTCCTAACGGGTCTGGAAAATGCACTAGATTGGATCCTAATGGGTGAAGTTACAGTGACTCTTTTGTCCAGCCCAGTTTGGCACAGGGAGATAGACAAAAAGGTCTTCAGACCAGTCTGGTCAGGCCAGGAACCCACTGCAATTGGTTATGCATTAGCTCAAGAAATAGTCTCAGACCTATACTAAGATACCTACAGACTCATACTAAGGCATTATGATGAGTACAGGTACCAGTTGGAAGCTTTATTGTCTACTACCCAATCCTGGGTTGAAGACAACTCAGGATGAAATGAGAAGGGGACCTGAACATGACAAATATTCCTGGATAGGGATGCCCTGAGTAGTGTACATAGAAAGGAGCAAGTTCAGAAGCCAGAAGTAGCAATAGCAGTGGTGTGGCTCACACCTCAAGCTTAAAGTAAGTTATCTCTTCTAACATCTAGCCCAATCTTGTTCCAGAATCTTTTCTGCTGGTCTCATACCACTCCCCTTTGAAAACTTACACACTTTCCTACATTACTTAACTTTTCCTTATAACAATCTGCAGAGCAATAATCCATTCTGGACCTGATCAAAGGGAGACCTACAATTTCATTGTAAGCCAACAGAACTTTCCAGTTGATTTATAAGGATCAAGTCTAGCAGTGATCTATTCTTGCTCAGGCCCAAACCTGGTTTAGGTTAGGAATTTGCAAAGCTCAGATAGGGTACTGGGAAGTAGAAGGCAAACTTTGCTGTGGATCAGACCACTGTGGAAGCACTCCAAATCCCCAGCCAGTTGGAATAATAAGATACTTAATACTCCCAAAAAAGCAGAAAAAGGACTAGCTTAGATCTTCCCTCCATAAGTGCCACAGAGTACATCTGTAATGTCAAGTCTGATATCAAGAAGTAGGCTAGAGAAATGAAAAAACAACAGAAACAACAAAAAGAACCCCACAAATATGAGCAATATTGACACAATATGATATCAGGGACACACAAGATACAGACACAAAAGAAAATGACTCCAAAACTTCTACCAGAACTGCTTCTGAGAAAAAACACTGATTGGGTACAAACTCAACTAGAATTCATAGAAGAAATGAAACAAGAGTTTAAAAGAAGTGTTAAAATGGTTTTAAAAATATAATGAGAGTGCTAAAAGAAGAAGAAAGAGAAATGAGAGCCATGGAAGAAATAATTAGAAAAGGAATTAGCACTGGAATGACCTCCAGGAAGTGATGCAGAGTGAAAGGAGCAGAACCAGGAGAACATTGTACACGGAGACAGATACACTGTGGTACAATCGAATGTAATGGGCTTCTCCATTAGTGGCAATGCAGTGATCCTGAACAACTTGGAGGGATCTATAAGAAAAAACACTATCCACCTTCAGAGGAAAGCCTGTGGGAGTAGAAACACAGAAGAAAAACAACTGCTTGATTACATGGTTCAAGGGGGATATGATTGGGGATCTAACTGAACATCCGAATGCAAACACCAACAACAATGAAATAGGTTTTGATCAAGGACACATGTAATACCCAGTGAAATTGCGCATCAGCTATGGGAAGGGTGAGGGGAGGGGAGGAAGGGAAATAATATGATTCTTGTAACCAAGAAATAATGTTCTAAATTGACTACATTAATTTTTTAAAATAAAAAATAAAGTTAAAAAAATAAAAGCTTTGAACTAACAAAAAAAAGGAAAGGAATTAGCACCATAGTACAAGATACAGAACCTTGTCCAAGAAATAAAATCCCTGAAAATTTGAATGAAGCAAATATAAGTCAATGATTCTGTGAGGCAACAAGAAATATTAAAACAAAGTGAAAAGACCAAAAAAAATGGAAGGTATGTCATAGAAAAAAAGCTGACCTGGAAAATGGATCAAAGAAATATAGGAATTATTGGATTCCTGGAATACCATAATGATAAAAAATAAAAGCTAGACCTCCAATTCTAAGAAATAATAAAAGAAAACTTCATAGATCTCTTAGAATAAGAGAACAAAATAGAAATAGAATGAATCCATCATTGATCTATTGAAAGAAATCCTGAAATGAAAATTATCCATAACATTAAAGCCAAATCCAGCACTTCCAGGTCAAAGAAAAAATACTTCAAATGGCCAAAAAGAAAATAATTCAAGTACAAACAAGCTACAGTCTTAGTCACACATGCCAGCCACCACTATAAAGGAGTAGAGATATTACAGTGGGAAAAAGGTATAAGCTTACAGCCATGAATAATTTACCCAGCAAAATGCTATAAAGCTGGGGGGTAAGAGGAGGGATATTTAATGAAACTGAGGGCTTTCATGCATTCCTGATGAAAAGACCAGAGCTGTGTTAAAATTTTAAAGTGTAAACAGTAATGCAGGGGAAAAAAAACATTGAAAAGGTAAACATGAATAAACAATGATAAAGGACTAAAGAAGGATAAACTTTTTATTCTCTTGTATGAACAGTTGATTCATGTGTCCCCTGTGATCCCTAACATCATCAGGATTCATATAGGAAGTACAATTAGAAAAGTCCTGGGAGTAGTTCTGACATGTCTGAAAGAATTTAAGAAAATAATGGAAAGAGAGGAGAAGAGGAATACATTTGGGCTGGAGGGAGGGAAAGGAAGATTAGAGGAAATTATCTTAAATCATTAGAATGCACAAGTAGACCTCTATATAAACAAGTAAGAAAGAATGAGGGAAAGGGCAGCTGACACTTGAACCTCACTCTCATTTGAATTGGTTAAAAGAAGAAAGAATACATACACACACAGCTAGGTTCAGAAATATATTTCACTCCACAATGAAATAGGAAGGAAAGGAGGAAGAGAATTTGAGAGAGGGTAGATTAAAGGAGGCATTAGTCCTAAGCAAAACAAATTTTAGGGATGTACAAAAATATAATTATTCTGAGGTGGCAAAGAATGAGAATCTGAGCATGTGCCAATAAAATGGGGAATGGAGAACAAATTATGGTATATAAATGTGATGGAATACCATATTGTGATGAACTCTTATTAGCATAATAATGATCAAGATTTCAGTAGACTAATGAGGTAGCACAATTGCTACCTACTTCCTGATAGAGGTTAAGAACTAAAAATGAAGGATGAGACAAATCTTTTAAAGATAAAGCCCGTGTAGAAATTTGTTTTTGTTGACTATACATTGTAATGAATTTTCTTTTTCTTGTGTTTTCAATAGGAGAGGGTTTGGGGACTACAAGTTAGATCTTGGCTGATTAAAAAATGTATATGATTATGTATATATACTATATATGCATTTATATTGTATAGCTACATATATAAATATGTACATATGTGTGTGTATATACAAATGTAATATAAAACAAAAACTTGGGAAGTCTCATCAATACAATGATCATCCTGAAGACTTATGATGAAACATGCTCTGCCTACCTCCTGGCAGAGAAATAATGAACTCAAAGGTCAAATTAAGACATTTTTAGACATGGTCTTGTTCAGTCGTTTTCAGTCATTTTGAACTCTCTGTGACCATATTTGAGGTTTTCTTGGCAAAAATAGTAGGGATTTGTCATTTCTTCTCCAGCACATTTCAAAGATGAGAAACTGAGGCAATCAAGGTGAGGTAACTTACCCAAGGTCACACAGCTAGAAAGTGTATGAGGCTAGATTTAAACTCAGGAAGATGAATCTTCTTGACTCCAGGCTTAGCACTCTATCCACTATGCCATCCAAATGCTTTTTTTTTTTTTTAAGAATATAGCCAATGAGAAATTTATTTTTTTGACTATTCCTTCTTGTAACAGAGATGTTTTTTCTTGCTTTCTCAATGAGTGGAAGGGAGGTTAAGGTAAGGGGAGGAAGAAAAGGCTGACCTTTGTCAGAAAATAATTTTTAGATATACTATCTAAAATCAGTGCCTCTACTTTCTCTCACTTCACTCTCCAGTCTGGTTTCCATCCTCATCAATCAGCTTTTACTACTTTCTCCAAAGTTACCAATGATCTTTTTTTGTTTTGTTTTGTTTTAAAAAACCATTACCTTCCGTCTTAGAATCAATATTGTATATTGGTTCCAAGGCAGAAGAATGGTAAGAGCTAGACAATGGGAGTCAAGTGACTTGCCCAGGGTCACACAGCTGGGAAGTGTCTGAAGCCAAATTTGAACCTAGGACCTCCCATCTCTAAGCCTGGCTCTCAATCCACTGGGCTACCCAGCTGCCCCCCACAATGACCTTTTAATCACCAACTATAACAATTTTTTTTCTTAATCCTTATCCTTCTTGCCTTATCTGTAGCTTCTGACATTTGGTTACACCATTTTCTTGTATACTCTCTTCACTCTAGGTTTTCATGACATTGCTCTCTTCTTGTCCTTCTTCCATCTGTCTAGCTGCTCCTTCTCATTTTCTTCTGCTGGATCTTCATCCAGGTAGCACTCACTAATCATCTGTTTTCCCTAAGATCTGATCTGGACCTTTCTCCTCTTCTCTATCTATTCTATCTTACTTGGTAATCTCATGAGCTCCTTCAGTTCAATTATCATCTCCATGGAAATAATTCTCAGATCTAATTATCCAGCCCTAATCTCCTAGGCTCTGGTCTTCCATCTCTAAATGCCTATTGGACTTCTTGAATTGGATGGCCTATAAACATTTTAAATTCAACATTTCTAAAACTAAATTCATTATCTGTCCTTCCAAATTTTCCTCTCTTCCTAATTTCCTTTTACTATCAGGGACATCATTATCTTTCCAGTCACTCATTCTTAAAATCTAAATGTAATCCTCAACTCTTCCCTCTCACTCCCTCATATAAAATTCGGTGCCAAATCTTGCCAATTCAATCTTTGAAATATCTCTCTTCCATGCTCTTTTCTCTCATCTACCACTGCCACTACCATTATGCAGACTTTCCTCACCTCATGCCTGGACTATTACACCAACCTTCCAATTGTTCTCCCTGCTTCAAGTTTTTCTTCACTCCAGTCTATCATCCAACTCAGCTGTTAATCTGACCTTCCTAAAATGCATGTCTGACCATGCTACTTCCCACCTCTATTCAATATACACCAGTGGTTCCATATTATCTCAGGATCAAATACAAAATCTTCTGCATGACTTCTAGTCTTTCAGACCTAACCCTTCCTACCTTTCCAGGCTTCTTACACTTATTCCTTTCCTCATACTTTGCAATCCAATGACACAGGCTTTCCTGTAGTCTCTTGAGCAACATACTCCTTTCTCAGATTCCATGGATTTTCACTGGTGCCCCCAAATGGCTGGAATTATCTACCTCTTCACCTCCATCCCTTTGATTCTCTAGCTTCTTTCAAGTCTCAGCTAAAATTCTATCTTCTACAAGAAACCTTTCTCAATTCCCCTTCTCTCTATAATTATCTACAGTTTATCCTATATATATATATATATCACCTCTATGCACAGTTGTTTACATATTGTCTTCCCTATTAGACTGTGAGTTCATTGAGAGTGTGGAATATTTTTTCTTTGTTCAATTCTAAGGCTTTTTTTGGTCTTTCTTTGTATCCCTAGAACTTGGCACAGTGTCTGTCACATAATAAGTCTTTAATAAATGCCTGTTGACTTGACTTCTAGTTCTGATATACTAGAAGGCAATAGAAAAGCTTTTTTATTATTTTTATTTATTTCATTAATATTTCCCAATTACATGTAAAATTTTTTTTGAGAATAATTTTTTTAATTTTGAGTTCTAAAATCTCTCCTTCAGAATGCAAGCAATTTTAACTTCTCATTGGAATTGGTTCAATAAGGGAAGAACATAAACAATCATTTGGGTATAGAGAAAACTATCTTACCCTAGAAGAAAGTAGAATGGGAAGAGGATAACAGAAGGGGATAGGGTGATAGAACAGAGAAAATTGGAGCCAAGATGGCTGAGTAAACTAGAGGAGCTCCGAGTCACCACAAGAATCCTCTCCAACAAATATTAAAATATCACAACAAAATGAATACAGGAGTGAAAGAACCAATAAGGAGACAGAGTGAAACAACTTTCAAGAAAAGAAAAAACCCCAAAATAGGCAGATAACATATGGGGAATGGGGATGAGAGAGGAACAGAGCCAGCAAGTGGCTGTACCAAGGAGTGAAGAGCAACCCAAGAGCAAGCCACACACCCCCACCCAACATCTGCTGTCCCAGGTTCAGAATATAAGCCTAAGTCAACATTCAGATCCTGAAATATTGTCTTGGCAAAAAGCAGTTCAAGTTCATCCCTTGAAATTTCAAACCTGTGGAGAAGTCCAGAGTCCCAGCCCAGGGCAGTCTGGGCTGAAGAGGGCTGATCTGTGTGGACCGAGAGAAAAACTAGGAATCCCAATCTGGGTTTGGGATGAGAACATAGTTCATGGTTTGGGGTGGCTGATAGTACTAAGGTGGGGCCTGGATTTTTTGCTGAAAGCTCAGGGCAGAACTCCAGGATAGGGCAATCAGTAAGACCAAAAACTTACACCTAAGCCTTAGGCTACAACTTAAATAGTTCCTGTCCTGATCAAGGTCAAAGTAAGACCAAAAGCTTGCAACCAAGGCTAAGACAAGTCTTTGAATTATCAGGATCAAACAGTCAATTGAATTAGCAAAGGGAGGGAATTCTCAGAGCTCTCAGACCTCAGACTGTGTGAGAGTTAAAATAGTGGAAGCCATAAACTGTGGCAGATAAAAGAGTGGTTGGCTTAAATTGTGACTGCGAAAAATGTGGTTTCAAGACAGTGTCTTGTTTTAAATCAAATATAAAGTGGTCGCCAGGGGAAAATTCCCAAATATTAAATATACCCAAGTCAGCTGGGTTTTATAGAGATTTTAATTAGTACAAATGAGGAATTAATGAAAGGGAGAGAGAGAGAAAGAGGAAATAATGAGAAAAGGGCTAGACCAGCCTAGGCCAGCATGAGCCAGCCTAGGCTGAAAACCCTAAGAGAGAGATCAGTCAGTCTTTTATCAACTCACCACAAGATTTGTCCAAGCAAGATTCTAGTGTTCAGAGAGACACCAGTTCAGCTTTGGCTAGCTCAATCTCCAGAGAGAGTTCTCTGAGAGTGAGTCCCGAGAGAGTCCTTCAAGGCAGCTTTGGCCAGCTGCCTCCTCCAATTCAGCTTTTCCCAGCCGAATCTCCAGAGACCTCTTTTTGACCTCCTTTTAAAGGGAATTTTCTCCTATGTCACCTCCCCTAAGTTCTCACATCTACCAATCACAGTAGACGTTTTCCAAAGGACTGACCATTCTTAATTCACACCTGAGTAGACTAAACTTTTGGTTAATTCATACCTGAGTAGACTAAAACCTCTGAGTAAGTTCTCATCTCTTTGCCCTTTGCAAGTTCACAAATTGCCTGACCTTTATAGGTACTTAGCACCCTTTTGTATTAGATCTAAAAATAGGCACAGATTAAGAACTTTTGCCTTACTATAAGTACGGGTTAAGTATTTTTCATTGTTCAGAAAGGAGTTTACAATTTTATCTTCCCCTAATGTATGCTTAAGTAGAGGTTTCACATTCCTGATCTAAGTCCTTTCATTGTTTAAAATGGGGAATGGTCTTAACCAAATCTTATGAAGTAGGGTCTGAGAATTTTTTGAGATTCACAACTATCACAATATCCTCCAAGAACTGAAACTGGTAAAAATCTAGAAAATAAGCTGAGAATAACATCAGGAAAGAATTGAAGTTTAAAAGGGTACCTGAACTTCCCAGAAAACAGAGCCTACCTATAATTATATAGAAATGAGCAACAAAAAGAAGCACCTAACTCTAAAGAATTTTATGAAAACAAAGAGCAAGGTACAGACACAGAGGGGGACAGTGGAAGCAAAGCAAACACACACAGAGTCCAAAAGAAAAATACGGATTGGACACAGATTCTGGAAGGGCTCAAAGAAGACTTAAAAAAATCAATTGAGAGAGGCAGAGGAAAAATGGGGAAGAGAAATGAAAGTTATGCAAGGACAAATAAAAGTGATGTAAGAAGAAATAGGTCAATTGAAAAAGGAGAACCAAAAGCTGACAGGAAAATCAGGCCTTAAAAATCAGAATTTACCATCTAGAAACTAATGATTTCGTAAGAAATCAAGAAACAATAAAGCAGGATCAAAGGAATGAATAAATAGAAGAAAACATGAAATATCTTACTGAAAAAATAAATAACCTAGAAAATAGTTCTAGGAGAGAAAATTTGAGAATTATTGGACTACCTAAAAGCCATGATCAACAAAAAACTTGGACAACACATTACAAGAAATTATAAAAGAAAACTGCCCAGAAATCCACAAACAAGAAATTGAAAATGAGAGAATTCACAGGACATCTACAGAAAGAAATCCTCAAATGACAACTTCTAGGAATATAATAGCTAAATTCAAGAGCCACCGAGCCAAAGAAAAAATACTTCAAACAGTCAGAAAGAAACCATTTAAATAGCATGGAGCTACAATCAGAATCACAAAGGACCAAATGGCTTCTACATTAAAGAATCAAAAGGCATGGGATATGATATTCAGGAAGGCAAAAGATTTGGGTTTACAAACCAGAGTCACCTATCTGAGCATATTCTATAAACTGAGCATATTCTTTAAGGGGAAAAATGAACATGCAATAAGATAGAAGACTTCAAAGCATTCCTAAGGAATAAGCCAGACCTAAACAAAAAATTTGAAGTACCAACACAAAAGAAGACCAAAAAGCTAAGTAAGAAAGAGAAAATTAGGGGACTCATCTAAGTCAAAACCTTTATATGTCTACATGGAAAGAGGATATCTGTAATTCTCAAAATTTACTCTTAGTAAAGAAGATAGAGGAATTTACTCAGAAAAATGGTGGGGAAATAAACTGATTATGATGATATGATGTACATAACTGATATGATTTGTATGGAAATGTGATGATATGAAATGCTGTATATGTATGATATGATATGTATTCATATGAATGATATTTTTTAAAAAGTTAAAAAATCAAGGGGTGAAAGAGAGGGTTGCACTGAGAGAAAAGGGAAGGTAGTGATAGAATGAAGAAATTATATAACATAAGAGGCATGAAAAATCATTATAGAAAGGGAAGGATAAGGGTGGTGACAGGAAATATTTAAACTTTACCCTCATTGTAAATGGCTCAGAGAGGGAAAAACAAGTATACGTGGTAGAGTATAGAATTCTCTCTTACCCTACAGAGAAGTAAAAAGGGAATAAGACAAGGGAAGGGAGAAATAATTAGAGTGAGGGCAACATGGGAGTGGGGTAACAAAAAGCAAAATACTGATGAGGAGAAACAGAATGAAAGGGAATAGAGCAGGATCTAAAGGGAATAATATGATGGAGGGCAATACACAGTTAGTAATAATAATGCTGAATCTGAATGGGATGAATTCACCCATAAAAGGGAAATGGATAGCTGAGTGGATAAAAAAACAGAATCCCACTATATGTTATTTACAAAAAAACACATTTGAGGCAGGGTGACACACATAGATTCCAGGTAAAAGGCTGGAGAAGAATTTATTATACATCATCTAAAGTTAAAAAAAAAAACAACCAGGAGTGGCAACCATGATGCCAGAGAAAGCTAAAGTAGAAACTGATGAGATTAAAAGAGATAAGGAAGAAAATTAATTTTGTTAAAAGGTACTATAAACAATGAAGTAATACCATTAATAAACATTTCTGTACCCATGGTATGGCATATAGATTTCTAAAGGAGAAATTAAAGAAGCTTAAGGAGGAAAGTAAGTAAGACCATAACGAAGGGTTCTTCAACCTTCCCCTTTTAGAATTAGATAAATTTAACCAAAAACTAAAAGAAAGAAAGAAGTAAGGGAACTGAATCAAATGTTAGAATAATTAAAGTTAAAAGATATCTGGAGAAAGTTGAACAGAGATAAAAAGGAATGTACCTTCTTCTCAGCAGTACATGGTACATATACAAAGATTGATCATGTACCAGGGCATAGAAAATCTGCAAACAAATGTAGAAAAGAAGAAATGATAACTGCAACTTTTTCAGATCATAATATAATAAAATTATAATTAATAAGGGTCCATAGAAAGTCAAATTGAAAACTAATTGAAAACTAAATAATCTAATTCTTCAAAACTGCTATGTCAAAAAACAAATCATAGAAACAATGATAGACTTCATTAAAGAGAATGACAATGAGGAGATAGCATATCAAAATCTATAGGATACAGCCAAATCAGTACTGAATGGAAATTTTATATCTCTGAGTGCCCATATCAACAAAATAGAGAGGGAGGAGATCAATGAATTGGGTTTGCAACTTAACATATTAGAAAAAGAACAAATTAAAAATCCCCAGAAAAGAGGAGAAATTGTGGGAGGTGGAGGTCAGAACCTACGCAGAGGTAAATGGGCTAGACAGAAATGCACAGTAATCATAATGGTGAAAAATTTTTTGCAAATGTCTCTAATAAAGGCCTCATTTCTCAAATACATAGAGAAATAAGTTGAATATATAAGAATACAAGCAATTCCCCAATTGATAAATGTTCAAAAGACATGATTAAGCAGGACACAAAGTAATTAAAGTTCTCCACAGTCATGCAAAAAATGCTTTAAATTATTATTAATTGAAGAAATGCAAATTAAAATAACTCTGAAGTACTACCACATACACCTATCAGATTGACTATTATGACAGAAAAGGAAAATGACAAAACTTGGAGGGGTTATGGGAAAGTTAACACACTAATGCCTTGTTGGGGGAGTTGTAAACTGATTCAATCATTCTGGTAAGCAATTTGACCTATGCTAAAAGGTCTGTAATAGTACATATCCTTTGATCCAAAAATATCATTACTAGGTTTGTATCCCAATGAGATAAAAAACACAAGGAGGAATGACTTATATGTACAAAAAATATTCAAAGCAGCTCCTTTGGGGGGGGGGTGGGATTTGGAAAGTGAGGGGATACCCATCAATTAGGGAATGGCTAAATAAGTTATAATATATGATTGTAATGGAATACTATTAAGTCTAAGAAATTATAAACATGGAGGAATCTGGGTGGCTCAGTGGATTAAGAACCACACTTAGAAATGGAAGGTCCTGGGTTCAAATCTTGACTCAGACACTTCCTAGCTGTGTGACCCTGGGCAAGTCACTTAATCCCCATTATCTCTCTTCTGCCTTAGAACCAATGTGCAGTATTGAATCTAAGACAGAAGGAAAGGGTTTAAAAAATAACAAGCAGGAGGAGCTCAGAAAAAAAAAACTGGAAAGTCTTACATGAACTGAAGCAGAATGAAATAAGCAGAACCAGAAGAATATTGAACACAGTGACAGGAATACTTGCGGTAAACAACTGTGAATAACAGCTATTCTCAGCAATGCAATGATCCGAAACTATCCCAAAGGATTCATGATAAAAAAATGCCATCTGCTTCCAGAGAAAAAGAACTGATAGAGTCTAAATTCAGACCAAAGCAAACTTTTTTTTCACTTTCTTAGGCTTTTTATGTTTCCTTCCACAAAAGGATTAATATGGGAAAATGTTTTACATGATTGCACATGTAAAATCTATATAAGATTGCTTTTCATCTCAAGATGGGAAGGTGGGGGTGGGTAAAGGAGGGAGGAAGAGAATTCAAGACTCAATAACTTTGGAAAATGTTTAAAATTGTTGTTACATGTAATTGGGGAAAATAAAATAAAATTTAATCTAAAAAGGAGGGTGTGGCAAAGAAACATGCATACCTCAAAGACAATATTCCTAGACCAAGAGTTCTTAATTGTGACTCCATGGACTCTCAAGAGATCACTGGATAGATTTCAAAGGGTCTGTGAACTTGGATGGGAGGAAATTACACTTTATTTTCACTAAGCTTTAAGTAAAATTTAACATGTTAATATTCAATTATTTAAAAATACTCATCTGAAAAGGTTTAGCTTAACCAGACTGCTAAAGGTTAAAATACGTTAAGAACCCCTGCCCTGGACAGCTCATTCTGTGACTGGGTACACATTATCATGCCTTATTTAAGCCTGTTCTATCATAAACTAGAGCCTAAAGTTCAGCCCAGACCCATGGGGAGACTGAATGCTATTTAAAGCAGAGGACTGAACTAAAGGCTTTCTTTGCTCCTGGTCTGGCCACAGGCCAATCCGTCACTCAACTCTAAGAAAAAGTCCTTCATACTGTGCTGGCTAGTGAAGTAAATCATCTGAGCCAATGGCATCAGTTTAATTCCTGAGCCTCCAAACAAAACATTTCTGAAAGAGCTCTGTTACTGTTGTTCAGGTCCATTCAATTGAACCACCATTTAATAAGACCCCTGTGTGCCCAGCCTTGTAAGAGGTTATGCTATAGGAGAGACAGAAAAAGGAAAGGACATGGTTCCTTGAGGATACAAATTCACTGAGAGATGACATAGACCAAGTCAAACCATACTTGATTAAATGCCAAAACAAATGGTACAATGCTACCAGTGATCTAAGAAGGATGATACCAAGCCAACTGGACCATGAAGTATCACAAAAGTTGAGAACTAGGCATTAACTCATATACCATCTAGTACAACCTGTACCTGAAAAATAATCCTTTCTTCTTTTCCAACCAGCGCTTATGTATTGTCCACTTGAAGATCTCAAGTAATACAGACCCCACTAGCTCCTGGGTCATTTCATTTTGGAGTTGCTCAAATTATTAGGAAGTTTTTCTTTATCTCCAGAAAAAAATCTGACTCTCTTCAATTCCCTCTCTCCCTTTCAGTGTCCTTAATCTTGCCCTCTAGGACCAAGAAAGATGTCTTTTCAATATTTTGTAATACAACCTTTCAAATATTTAAAGATCATGTCTATCCCTCACCCCCACCCATAAGTCTTCTTTTCTCAAGCTAAACCTTTACTGTTCTTTCAATAAAACCTTATACATCATGGTTTCTCAATCCACTCTCCATCCTGAGTCACCTTTTTCTAGATGATTTTTTGTCAAGGTCATTTATTCCTAAAATGTGATGTCCAGAACTAAATTCTAAATACTCCAGATATTGTATGTCCCGTGAAAAGCATAGTGGGACTATTATCTCCATCTTCTGGATACTATATTTCTATTGTTTTTTTGTCTACATCTTTGATTTCATTAGAATAGGGAATTCTCAGAGCAAAAACTTCTACCAAGGCATGTCAGTAACTGTTATGCAATTTGTAGCCTTAAAGAGTTTCCAGGGGAATTGAGAGTTTAAATGACTTGTCTAGGGTCATATACCCAATGTATGTATCAGAGATGGGCCTTCAACCCACATAGAGTCTTGAATCCAAGTCATTTCTCTATCCACAACACCCTACCGTCTCTTTATGTTTCTATTAATATAGCCAAATTTTAATTGTGTATGTTTTTCCCTTCAGTTTTTCCCTTGATTCATTTGAATTAACTACTAGGCATGACTGTTACCACACCATTCTGGTTCTGATTTTTTGAGTTGATTTTTTGAACTTTATTTTATAAAGTCTTATATGTATTAATACTAAATTTTGTTTTATTATATGCCTTCCATAACTCTAGCCTGTAAAAATCTTTTTTATATATGTCTTCTGTCACCCAGTATATTAGCTATCCCTCCTAGCTTTGGGCCATCTGAAAGTTTGGTGATCATGCTATTTATGGCTTCATTCAAATCATCGATAAAAATACAGTGAATGGATCTAAGGACATTGCACTAGAGGTTTTCATCTGACTTGACAGTGAGCCATCAAACTGAACTCTTTGAGTTCTGTCATTCCGCTATTTCTAAAGCCTCTAACTATATCTACATCTAATGAACATCTCTCCATCTTGTCCACAGATATAATGAGAACCTTTTTTCAATTATCTTGCCCATATGTTTTAGGCTTTGTAAGATCTGTCTGGGTTCAGTCTCCCCGCCATCCCCCTCCCTCTGTGCAACCCTTACCCAGAGTTCCCCCAGAATACAAGTCATTTATAATTCATATCAGTTTACACTTCCCCTGCCATGAATCTTTTCCCAGTGCCCATGGTTTTCTGTCTATCTTCTTGCACAGTCCAGGACTAGAAGAGGGAGTTCACTAATGTTTCTTTTTAATGTTCTTAATCACTATTTGACCTGGTATCCTTTTAGATTTTTGTCAGATAGCAATACTTCTCTATGACCTTTCACATTGCCATCTTAATTGGAAGTCAAAATGCCTAGTCTCCAATTCATTTCTTTTTCAGAAGAGTTTTCAGAAAAGAAAGGTAGACCTAAGAAGTGAATAGATAGTTAAGAAGATGAGATGAGAACTGGATTTTGATTTGGGGGAAAAACACATCACTCTTAAGTACTTGTGACTTCACCAAGACAGATGTTTCCTTCACCATAACTAATTATATTTTAGAGACATATTTATTGAATTTCACTGGTCAAAATGACTATGTCTTGTGACCCACACTCTGGTGACAAGACTACAAAATTTGGCTGGGCTGGTATGCAGACGATACACCAAGCCTAGTGCTTTTCATACTATACCATATTGCCTTTGACAAAAATTTACTTTGATATCCAAGCAAGATTGTTTGTGCTACCCTTGCTTTTTTTTTTACTCAGTTGATACATAATAGATTTTGCCCCTTATCTTAACTCTGTGTCTGTTTCTCTTCATGAAGTGTGTTCTTGGAAACACCGTACCGTAGTATTCTTTTGGGTTTTTTGTTTGTTTGTTTTTTATTAGGTGGGAAAGTAAGTCAAATTTATTTTTTCATTTATTATTATTACTTTTCAAATATTTCCCATGGTTCCCTCACCTCTTCACTATCCTCTCCCAGAGCCAATAAGCAATACCACTGAGTTGTACAAATATTATCATTTGATACCAATGTCCACATTATTCTTTTCTACCATAGAGCCAAAACCCCAAATCATATAGCCATATAAATAAGTGATGTCATATGTCATACGTTTTTCTTTTGTGTTTCTACTCCCATTCTTCCTCATAAATCCCTCTGGAATGTCTTAGATTATTGCATTGTTATCAGTAGCAAAATAGATTATATTTGATCATTCCACAATGTTTCACTTTCAGTGTACAATGTTCTCTTGATTCTGATCATTTCACTCTGCATCAGTTCCTGGAGATCTTTCCAGTTCAAATAGAAAAGATTCTGGTTTTTAATCCACTCTGCTTTCCAATTCAGTTTTGTGAGTGAGTTCATTCCACTCATATTCACAATTATGATTTTTAACTAAATTTCTCTCCATCTTATTTTCCCCTGCTTATCCTTCTCTCTCCCTCTCCTTTCACTCATTCCTCCTCAAAAGTGTTTTGCTTCTGACCACCACACTCCCAATCTGCCCTCCCTCTAATAAGGTCATTTATGAAGAAAAATTGCTTTAAGCTTTTCATCTTGCCTCAGTCTCCCCTTTCTTAACTTGCTTTTCATCCCCTCCAGAATGCTCCTATTCTCCACTCAACACCAACAGGCATCCAATACCCTTGAATCCTATCTTCTTCATCAAATAATTACTCTTACTTAAGAATTTCTTACAAGTAAAAGTTAAAGAACTCATATATATAATCATATATACATATATATCATATGCATTTTAATTTATACTTTTATAGCACTTTAAAATTTGAAAAACATTTTCTCCATAATCCTGTGGATTTGTTAGTGCACTTTTTATCAGAAATTCTTAGAATATCCATTTTATGAATGAGAAAGAAACTTGAAAAATTGTGAGTTCATGTCATACATGCATGTATCATTACTCTGTATCCCTAATTAGCTCTCCCAGTTTCTAGGTATATTTTGAGACAAAAATCACCTCTAAAGTTAGGCTTGAGTCTCCATATATGTTTTACTTTTTACCTGTTAGCTTGATAATATATATCTAGTTCACAACAAAAGTATTTCAATTAAGTAGCAACTATACACCTATAATTAACCTTAAATTTATTCCCCACAGATACATGCATACTTAGTGAGAATTTTGTTTTTTTTAAGATCCATGCATGAGACGTTGACACATTTAATATGCATGAATATATATATATATGTATGGATACTTCACATGAATTTGTGACTAGGGAACACATAAGACAGGACAATTCACATCTCTAAAACTTCAAACCTGCTGAAGTCTGCTATGGCTGTTTCTTGCTTCCTTCCACCTGAATCTGCTCCCCACGATGAATTGCTTTCCAGAGACTTCTCCCTTCTAGGTGCTGCCCTCTACTCCAGTTCACCATTGACTTAAGCTATTTTCAGGGTCACTTAATACTCCAAAACCTACATTATGGATGAGATCACTACAGCTCTTTCACCAGCTCTTCTAGCTACTTTCACCATTCTCTAGAAGTGAGAGTGGTATAGTTAAAATGCTTCTACTCTACAGAGAAGCAATTCTATGGAAAGCATTATTTGTTCTACCAGGTTGCTTTTATCTTCCTTTACCTCACTTATAGTTCTTATATTTACCCATATATCAGTCCTCCTTCTCAAGGTACTGTGATTAATAAGTCTTTCCCCTGCAGTAAAAGCTACAGATCTCCTCAATCAGTATTCTCAGTTAGGAGCTGTGGAACTCTTTCTTGGCTGTCTTCTGAGTCAACTAACTCAGCCAGGGGCTAAGAATCTCTTATTTCTCAGTCAGGTTCAGTCTGAGATCATGTTTTCCTCCTTGATTCTTCTAAGAACTTTTCCATTAATTGATCCTGTCCTTCTTAACTTAAATGAACTGCACCATCCTCAAATGTGTCTCTTAGTTCTTTCATTTCAATTATCATATAACTTATAGGCAGATTCCATTTGGATCTTAGCTCTTATCATACCAAAATCTCCCAAGAGTCCTGTCCCCACAAAAAGAAAATGACTTAAGAGACACCATAGTAAGAAAATATTTAAATTCACCCCCAACTGCCTGCTTGGAATTATGCAAAATAGAAATGCCTGTACTAGGTAAAAAATTTTAAGGAACTTGACTTTTGTCCACTTTGTTTAGCAACATATCATATCCTGGTTTCCCTCTGTCTAATCTTTCTAATTAGTTTTTTCTAATTTTTTTTCTTTTCTTTCTAATTAATGCAGTAGCGGCCACACCCCAGGCAACGGCTTCGACAGGCCAGCTAAACCTTGTGAGGGTAGCCATCGGGTCGTCGTGGAGCCTTGGTGAACTAGGGCTTTGCTCACCCAGCATGTGAAGACTGCTTCAGCTGAACAGATGGAAGAAACCAATAAGAAGGTTCAACGGCTGAGATGGCGACACAGCAAGGCACTGTGGAGTGCTTAGGGCATGTTGGAGCACAAAAGACAACACAGCCATCCAATGCAGCTGAGGAAGTCTCCAAATGTAACGACTTTTCGTGCCATTGGACCCAGGCTTCCAAAGCCGAGAGAGTGGGACTGTCTCTGTGCATCGACTTTTCTACTTAAATCTTCATGCACAAGTGTCTTTGTGCACAAAAACGCACAAAGACAGTAGTCATCCTCGGTTACCGAGAGACAACTACTAGACTAGACTAATCTTTCTAATATATTAATGAGTTGAAGTCATTGATGTTTCCTCTTCCAATTCTTGTATTGGAATTGAACAACTGAATTCTAAGTCTCACCATTCAGAAAATAGGTGGTGAAGCTATTTGGAGATCAAAGACTTCCACATCGATAGTCTTGTCCTTTCCATTTTCCTATTTCGTCTACTCATAAGTCAGAAGACCACAGTGTGTGACCCAAAATCCTATCAATGACCATTACTACATTGAATTGAAGTTTACCTCTCATTCTTTCTTTTTAAATTAGTATTAAAAGAGTTTTGCTAGATGTGGATAGTAAATCAGATCTGTTTTTCTCAACATAACTCCCCTCTCAGAGAATCATCTCTATAGCTGTTGGAATAAATAAAAGAAACTAAATGTATTTGGAAAATTTTAGGTAATGTCTAACTAAGCAAGGTCAAAATTAAAGTAAAATCTTCTTTCAAAAAAGATTTCAGGAGTCGGGTCAAGATGGCGGCTTAGAGAAAGCTAAAGTTCAGATCTCCTGAAACCCTTCCCTACCAAACTCAAACTATATGCTCCTAGGGCACCGAAATTCAAAACGATCAACAGCATAGACCCCAGGAGTCCTCCTCCTGGACTTGGACCTGGATCAAAAGGTATGCCGCCCCCCCAAAAGCCAGAACCCGAGACCACTCGGACCTAAGGGGTAGGCAGGAGGAAGGTCCTAGGACCAATCCCCCCCAACCCAGAGTGCGGAGTCTGAGGCAGCAGAGGCAACCTCAGAGCCCCAAGGCTGGCTAATCTGAAGCCACACCCTGAAAACAACCTGACCCAGTTGAGGGGGCACCCAGACAGCAGGGAAACAGAGAGAGACGGGGGAGCTTGTAACCCCCTGGCTAGATCCTTCCATCCGAGTCTCACGAAAAAAGTCCCTGCCTCAAGTGAAAGCTAATCTCATCAGGAGCCCTCAGAGCTCTGGGAAGCCGTGGCCCCTCCCCCTCAGAGAGCAGGGTCATCTGGAACAACAGCAACCCTCAGGGCTGGCAAAAGGGCCTCGGAGCTGGCTATTCTGAAGGCCACATCCTGAAAACAACCTGACCCAGTCGAGGGGGCACCCAGACAGCAGGGAAACAGAGAGAGATGGGGGAGCTTGTACTCAGTCTGAGGTTAATCCTATCACCAGCCCTTGGAGCTCCAGAAAGCTACGGCCCCTCCTCCTCAGAGTGCAGGCTTCTCTGGCCAGCAAAGGCATTGAAATACATCTGAGAGTGTCAAGCCAGGTGCAGAGCATAGAAGTAAGGCAACAGAGAAGCATCGGGAGGGAACTGAGGAGGGTACTAACACCGAAACACCTAAACACCAGCAATTCTGGCCTTCCTGGGGAAGACAGACAATTTGCCTGGGACTAAAGCCACTGAACACCAGACAGATAACAGAAGAGCCAGCCCCCCTCACTCAGATAGAGATGGCAAACAGCACAGAAGCAAAAAAAGCCTCAAAACAACAAGAAAAACAAGAAGGGGGCAACTTTGGACACATTTTATGGAGCAAAAATACAAAATACAGAGGAGATAGAAGAGGAAACACAAGCAAATGCCCCAAAACCTTCCAAAGGAAATGGAAACTCTCCACAAACTTTTGAAGAATTTGAATCGAAAATGATCAAAAAGATGGAAGCCTTCTGGCAGGAAAAGTGGGAATTAATGCAAAAGAATTTCACGCAACTACAAAACCGGTGTGACCAAACTGAAAAGGAAAACCAGGCTTTAAAGGTCAGAATTAGGCAACTGGAAGACAACAAGCAGGTAAAAGAGCAAGAATCAATAAAGCAAAGCCAAAAGATCAACAAATTAGAAGAGAACATAAAACATCTCACTGACAAAGTGACAGATTTGGAAAACAGAGGGAGAAGAGATAATTTAAGAATAATTAGACTTCCAGAAAAGCCAGAAATAAACCACAAACTCGACATTGTAATACAAGATATAATCAAAGAAAATTGCCCAGAGATTCTAGAACAAGGGGGAAATACAGCCACTGACAGAGCTCACAGAACATCCTCTACACTAAACCCCCAAAAGACAACTCCCAGGAATTTAATTGCCAAATTCCAAAACTCTCAAACAAAAGAAAAAATCCTACAAGAAGCCAGAAAAAGACAATTTAGATATAAAGGAATGCCAATCAGGGTCACACAAGACCTTGCAAGTTCTACTCTAAATGATCGTAAAGCATGGAACATGATCTTCAGAAAGGCAAGAGAGCTGGGTCTTCAACCAAGAATCAGCTATCCAGCAAAACTGACTATATACTTCCAAGGGAAAGTACGGGCATTCAACAAAATAGAAGATTTCCAACTTTTTGCAATGAAAAGACCAGAGCTCTGTGGAAAGTTCGATATCGAAAATCAAAGAGCATGGAATACCTGAAAAGGTAAATATGAAGGAAAGGGAAAAGGAGGAAAATGTTATCTTCTTCTTTTACTCAAACTCTCTTCTATAAGGACTACATTTATATCAATCTATGTATACTAACATGTGGGGAAAATGTAATATGTAAATAGGGGGAAAAGAAAGACCAAATAGAATAATCGTTCTCACACAAAGATTCACAAGGGAAGGGGAGGGGAAGAAAACTGCTATAAGAAGGAGAGGAAGAGAGTTTTTACTTAAACCTTACTCTCAGGGAAATCAACTCTGAGAGGGAAAAACATCCAGATCCATTGGGATCTTGAATTCTATCTTACCCAACAAGGGTAGGGAGAAGGGAAAACCAAGGGGGGTAGGGGGAGAGGGAAAACAAAAGGGAAGGGAAAGGGGGGGAAGGGGATGGAACAAAAAGGGAGGGACTAAAAAGGGAAACATATCAAGGGAGGGGACAAGGGGGACCAATTTAAAGTAAATCACTGGACTAAAAGGTAGAGCTGAAGAAGAAAAGGTTAGAACCAAGAAAGGATATCAAAATGCTAGGGAGTCCAAAATGACAGTCATAACTTTGAACATGAATGGGATGAACTCACCCATAAAACGTAGACAAATAGCAGAATGGATTAGAATCCAAAACCCTACCATATGTTGTCTTCAAGAAACACACATGAGGCGGGTTGACACCCACAAGGTCAGAATTAAAGGATGGAGTAAGACCTTCTGGGCCTCAACTGACAGAAAGAAGGCAGGAGTGGCAATCATGATATCTGATAAAGCCAAAGCAAAAATAGACCTGATCAAAAGGGATAGGGAAGATAATTATATTTTGTTAAAAGGGACTTTAGATAATGAGGAAATATCACTAATCAACATGTATGCACCAAATAATATAGCACCCAAATTTCTAATGGAGAAACTAGGAGAATTGAAGGAGGAAATAGACAGTAAAACCATATTAGTGGGAGACTTAAACCAACCATTATCAAATTTAGATAAATCAAATCAAAAAATAAATAAGAAAGAAGTAAAAGAAGTGAATGAAATCTTAGAAAAATTAGAATTAATAGACATATGGAGAAAAATAAATAGGGACAAAAAGGAATACACCTTCTTCTCAGCACCACATGGCACATTCACAAAAATTGACCATACATTAGGTCACAGAAACATAGCACACAAATGCAGAAAAGCAGAAATAATAAATGCAGCCTTCTCAGATCACAAGGCAATAAAAATATTGATCGGTAAGGGTACATGGAGAGCCAAATCAAAAACTAATTGGAAATTAAACAATATGATACTCCAAAATCGTTTAGAGAAGAAATCATAGAAACAATTAATAATTTTCTCGAGGAAAATGACAATGGCGAGACATCCTTTCAAACCTTTTGGGATGCAGCCAAAGCGGTAATCAGAGATAAATTCATATCCCTGAGTGCATATATTAACAAACTAGGGAGAACAGAGATCAATCAATTGGAAATGCAAATAAAAAAACTCAAAAGCAATCAAATTAAAAACCCCCAGCAGAAAACCAAACTAGAAATCCTAAAAATTAAGGGAGAAATTAATAAAATAGAAAGTGATAGAACTATTGATTTCATAAATAAGACAAGAAGCTGGTACTTTGAAAAAACAAACAAAATAGACAAAGTACAGGTTAATCTAATTTAAAAAAGGAAGGAAGAAAAGCAAATCAACAGCATCAAAGATGAAAAGGGGGACATCACCTCGGATGAAGATGAAATTAAGGCAATCATTAGCAATTACTTTGCCCAATTATATGGCAATAAATACACCAATTTAGGTGATATGGATGGATATATACAAAAATACAAACTGCCTAGACTAACAGAAGAAGAAATAGAATTCTTAAATAATCCCATATCAGAAAATGAAATCCAACAAGCCATCAAAGAACTTCCTAAGAAAAAATCCCCAGGGTCTGATGGATTCACCTGTGAATTCTATCAAACATTCAGAGAACAGTTAATCCCAATACTATACAAATTATTTGACATAATAAGCAAAGAGGGAGTTCTACCAAACTCCTTTTATGACACAAACATGGTACTGATTCCAAAACCAGGCAGGTCAAAAACAGAGAAAGAAAACTATAGGCCAATCTCCCTAATGAATATAGATGCAAAAATCTTAAATAGGATACTAGCAAAAAGACTCCAGCAAGTGATCAGAAGGATCATTCACCATGATCAAGTAGGATTCATACCAGGGATGCAGGGCTGGTTCAACATTAGGAAAACCATCCACATAATTGACCACATCAACAAGCAAACTAGCAAGAACCACATGATTATTTCAATAGATGCAGAAAAAGCCTTTGATAAAATACAACACCCATTCCTATTAAAAAACACTAGAAAGCATAGGAATAGAAGGGTCATTCCTAAAAATAATAAACAGTATATATCTAAAACCAACAGCTAATATCATCTGCAATGGGGATAAACTAGATGCATTCCCAATAAGATCAGGAGTGAAACAAGGATGCCCATTATCACCTCTACTATTTGACATTGTACTAGAAACACTAGCAGTAGCAATTAGAGAAGATAAAGGAATTGAAGGCATCAAAATAGGCAAGGAGGAGACCAAGTTATCACTCTTTGCAGATGACATGATGGTCTACTTAAAGAATCCTAGAGATTCAACCAAAAAGCTAATTGAAATAATCAACAACTTTAGCAAAGTTGCAGGATACAAAATAAACCCACATAAATCATCAGCTTTTCTATATATCTCCAACACAGCTCAGCAGCAAGAACTAGAAAGAGAAATCCCATTCAAAATCACCTTAGACAAAATAAAATACCTAGGAATCTACCTCCCAAGACAAACACAGGAACTATATGAACACAACTACAAAACACTCACCACACAACTAAAACTAGACTTGAGCAAATGGAAAAACATTAACTGCTCATGGATAGGACGAGCCAATATAATAAAAATGACCATCCTACCCAAACTTATTTATCTATTTAGTGCCATTGAACTCCCAAAATATTTCTTTACTGATTTAGAAAAAACCATAACAAAATTCATTTGGAATAACAAAAGATCAAAGATATCCAGGGAAATAATGAAAAAAAAACACAAATGATGGGGGCCTTGCAGTCCCAGACCTTAAACTATATTACAGAGCCGCAGTCATCAAAACAATTTGGTACTGGCTAAGAGACAGAAAGGAAGATCAGTGGAATAGACTGGGGGAAAGCGACCTCAGCAAGACAGTATACGATAAACCCAAAGATCCCAGCTTTTGGGACAAAAATCCACTATTCGATAAAAACTGCTGGGAAAATTGGAAGACAGTGTGGGAGATATTAGGAATAGATCAACACTTCATACCCTACCCCAAGATAAATTCAAAATGGGTGAATGACTTAAACATAAAGAAGGAAACCATAAGTAAATTGGGTAAACACAGAATAGTATACATGTCAGACCTTTGGGAGGGGAAAGACTTTAAAACCAAGCAAGACAGAAAAAATCACAAAATGTAAAATAAATCATTTTGACTACATCAAATTAAAAAGCTTTTGTACAAACAAAACCAATATAACTAAAATCAGAAGGGAAACAACAAATTGGGAAAAAATCTTCATAGAAACCTCTGACAAAGGTTTAATTACTCAAATTTATAAAGAGCTAAATCAATTGTACAAAAAATCAAGCCATTTTCCAAATGATAAATGGGCAAGGGACATGGATAGGCAGTTTTCAGATAAAGAAATCAAAACTATTAATAAGCACATGAAGAAGTGTTCTAAATCTCTTATAATCAGAGAGATGCAAATCAAAACAACTCTGAGGTATCACCTCACACCAAGCAGATTGGCTAGCATGATAGCAAAGGAAAGTAATGAATGCTGGAGGGGATGTGGAAAAGTAGGGACATTAATTCATTGCTGGTGGAGTTGTGAACTGATCCAACCATTCTGGAGGGCAATTTGGAACTATGCCCAAAGGGCGACAAAAGACTGTCTACCCTTTGATCCAGCTATAGCACTGCTGGGTCTGTACCCCAAAGAGATAATGGACAAAAAGACTTGTACAAAAATATTCATAGCTGCGCTCTTTGTGGTGGCCAAAAACTGGAAAACGAGGGGATGCCCATCAATTGGGGAATGGCTGAGCAAATTGTGGTATATGTTGGTGATGGAATACTATTGTGCTAAAAGGAATAATAAAGTGGAGGAATTCCATGGAGACTGGAACAACCTCCAGGAAGTGATGCAGAGCAAGAGGAGCAGAACCTGGAGAACATTGTACACAGAGACTAATACACTGTGGTATAATCAAACGTAATGGACTTCTCCATTAGTGGCGGTGTAATGTCCCTGAACAATCTGCAGGGATCTAGGAGAAAAAACACCATTCATAAGCATAGGATAAACTGTGGGAGTAGAAACACTGAGAAAAAGCAACTGCCTGACTACAGAGGTTGAGGGTACATGACAGAGGAGAGACTCTAAATGAAACTCAAATGCAAATATTAACAACATGGCAATGAGTTCAAATCAAGAACACATGTGACACCCAGTGGAATCACGTGTCGGCTATGGGGGATGAGGGGGTGAAGGAAAAGAAAATTATCTTTGTCTTTAATGAATAATGCTTAGAAATGATCAAATAAAATATTATTTAAAAAAAAGATTTCAAAATCTAAATATTTTGCCTGTTAGAAAATATTTTGTTGCTTGGAAACATCTATATCAGTGATGATGAGCCTTTGAGATGGAGTGCCAAGCCCTGCCCCCCCCCACTGAGTGTTGTGCCTGTCCCCTCAGAGACCATGTGCCTTGCCTCTCTGTCCCACCCTTGATAGGTATACCCTGACCCTCCTTATCCCACACAGGGGAAGGAGAAAGTGTTCCCATTGGGCTGCTGGGTGGAGGAGTGGGTGAAGTGAGGAATGTCCTCTGTGAATGTAGAGGGAGAGGGGAGTGACCTGGGCACTCTGCTCCCCTCCAGCTCTGCTGCCTATAAGCCACCCACCTTCCCCCCACCATGTGCTTCCAATAAGCTGCTAAAGTAGAGAGGCAGGGGATGGGAAAAAATTTCTTCAGACACGGTGGAGAGGGAGAAGGGAGCAGCTCCACCCAAGTCCCTCTGTCTTTCTAGTAATGAACTCTGGGTAGGGGGAGGTGAGGAGGGCAGCCACTTGCCCACAGAGAGTGCTCTGCATGGCATCTTTGGTACCTGTGCAATAGGTTTGCCATCATGGCTAGATGGCAAGACAATATATTGGGTTTTTTCTGAATATTTCATGCTATGCAGATACAATCCTAAAGAAGTAACATTGAAACTTTGGGAAAGTATTAAATTTGGAGTTCACAGTGATTTGAATTGAAATCCTTACACTGCTATTTTCTAGTCAATTACCATTTCTAAATCACTTATATATTTCCTTATATATTAAAGGGAAAGTTGAATTCTATTTTTTTATCACAAGACTTGGGAATTGTAATCATGTCATGACCAATAAATAAAGCGAAGGATAAAAAGGCTCCTTTTTTTCTCTTTCTTTCTCTCCTGCTCCATCCATCCTTCATGCAGAGGCCAGACTGACTCACAGAAAACTTTTACAGACAACAGTAACACTGGACTAGTTGCATTAAATGAGCATTCCCTGGGAGCACCAACTCAGATGAAAAAGAAACAGTGCACATTCTTGAGCATTTTATAGTCTGATAGGAGAATGAACAAATGAATGAAAACATGTACTAATCAATTTACTATGTACAAAGGATTGTACTAAGTCCTAGTAATGCAAATAGGAAAGGCAAGACAGTCTCTGCTTTCAAGGAGCTCTCAGTCTATAGATGGAGACAATATGTGCAGGTCTCAGCAATAGGTCAGATGGAAAGGACCCATGGTCTTTAGAGTGCAGTGGCAAAGCAGATGATCATGCTTCAAAACCATATTCATTTCTGATGCTGACCAGTTGTACAGTACTAAAGACTTTTGTGGAAAGATCTTTCTTTTTGAGTCTTCAGTAGCTATAGTTACTGAAGATACAAGGAATGCAGCACCCTCAGAACTAGTTTTCAGCTAGTATCTCCATAATGGTTGCTTCTCAGAATGACGATGGCTATAGAGATTGCACAAGGCCAGGAGGACTGCTATTCCCAAGGCTCTTGGGCTTACATGCCTTTTAATGGCAGTTGGTCAGCAGTTGATTTTGGTGCTGGTGAGGAAGATAGACTCTCCACAGCAATTGCTCTCGTTGATGAAAACTTTGGTGCTTGGGTTGGAAGCAGGGCCAGTGTTTCCTGGGGATGCTGCTATTCCCCAGGCTCTTGGGCTTATATGTCTTTCAGTGGCAATTGTTCAGCAGTGGGTATTAGTGCTGGTGAGGAAGGTAGACCTTTTTCCCACAGTGATTGTTCTTCTTAATAATGGCTTTGGGGCCTGGACTGGGATCAAGTCCAGTGGTCTGCTGCAATTCCTACCTCTTGGGTTCAGGGTCTTGGACTATCTCATTGGAATCTGAGGGGAAATGATGGCAGAAGGTATTGTTGTTTTGACTTTCCTAGTACATGCTGCCCCTGACTCTCCCTGGGGGGGGGAGTTAGTTGCATTAGCTAGGCTATCCTGTCTGTCCCATGGGTGGTCATTGGTGAAATGTTGGAGAGGACCAGTCCCTTCACCATAGGAATTATTCCTCTGGCTGATAACTTGGGGGAAGAGATGACAGGACTTGAAAAATGGCAATTCCACTATCCCAAAAAGCTCAATCTAATAGACAGAGTACACTACATGACAACAACCATATTAAAGTAACTAAAAACCTAAAGAAAAATAAGCAATTAGTTATACAAATATTATAGTGAAAATTCAATAGAAAATCTTAGGGAACCTTCCAAACAAAAGTAAAAACAAACAAACAACTAGAATGCAGTGGTATGACTGGTAAAATTTCCCCAAAAATTGCTTTTAAGATGACATTTAAGTTTTCTCTTGTTCCCGGACAAAAGTTCAAGATGACCTGCTCTGAGTGTTTCTGAATGTCCCCAGCTCAAGAGTATGTACTGACAGCCTTAAACAAACACAGAAGAACCCAGCTGAAATATCATTCATTAATTCATCCATTCATTCATTCATTCACTGACCTGGAGTCAGGAAGGTCTGAGTTAAAATCTGACCTCCAACACCAAAAAAAAAAAGATTTGCAAGTCACTTAATCTCTGTCTTCCCCAGTTTCCTCATCTGCAAAATTGGGACAATAAAGGTGACTACCTCCCCTGGTTATTGTGAGGATAAAGTGAGGTCATATTTGTGAAGTGCTTTGCAAATCTTTTTTTTTTTAAATTTGGTCAATTTCAAACATTATTCCTTAGTTACAAAAATTATATTCTATTCCTCCCTCCCCTTTCCCCACCTTCCCGTATCTGATGCACAATTCCACTGGGTATTACATGTGTCCTTGATAAGAACCTATTTCCATGCTGTTGATGTTTGCACTAGGATGTTCATTTAGAATCTATATCCCCAATCATATCCCCTCAACCCATGTAATCAAGCAGTTGTTTTTCTTCGATGTTTTTACTCCCACAGTTCTTCCTCTGGATGTGGATAGTGTTCTTTCTCATAGATCCCTTCTGGTTGTTCATGATCACTGCATTGCCACTAATGGAGAAGTCCATTACATTCGATTGTACCACAGTGTATCAGTCTCTATGTACAATGTTCTGGTTCTGCTCCTTTCGCACTGCATCAATTCCTGGAAGTTGTTCCAGTTCCCATGGAATTCATCTACTTTATTATTCCTTTGAGCACAATAGTATTCCATAACCAACAGATACCACAATTTGTTCATCCAATTGAAGGGCATCCCCTCATTTTCCAATTTTTTGCCACCACAAAGACCACAGCTATGAATATTCTTGTACGTGTCTATTTCCTTATTATCTCTTTGGGGTACAAACCCAGCAATGCTATGGCTGGATCAAAGGGCAGACAGTCTTTTAGCACCCTTTGGGCATAGTTCCAGAATGGCTGGATCAATTTACAATTCCACCAGCAATACATTAATGTCTCAACTTTGCCACATCCCCTCCAGCATTCATTACTTTCCATTGCTGTCATGTTAGCCAATCCACTAGGTGAGAGGTGATACCTCAAAGTTGTTTTGATTTGCATCTCTCTGGTTATGAGAGATTTAGAACACTTTTTCATGTGCTTATTAATAGTTTTGATTTATTTATCTGAAAACTGCCTATCCATGTCCCTTGCCCATTTACCAATTGGAGAATGATTGATTTTTTTGTACAATTGGTTTAGCTCTTTGTAAATTTGAGTAATTAAAC
This sequence comes from Monodelphis domestica, assembly GCF_027887165.1. Lineage (NCBI taxonomy): Eukaryota > Metazoa > Chordata > Mammalia > Didelphimorphia > Didelphidae > Monodelphis > Monodelphis domestica. The sequence continues at coordinate 483,024,742 of NC_077227.1, forward strand.
CTTTGTCAGAGGTTTTTGTTATGAAGATTATTTCTCAATTTGTTGCTTCCCTTCTAATTTTGGTTGCATTGGTTTTGTTTGTACAAAAACTTTTTAATTTGATGTAATAAAAATTATTTATTTTATATTTTGTGACTTTTTCTAAGTCTTGCTTGGTTTTAAAATATTTACTTTCCCAAAGGTCTGACATGTATACTATTCTGTGTTCACATAATTTACTTAGAGTTTCCTTCTTTATGTTCAAGTCATTCACTCATTCTGAGTTTATCTTGGTGTGGGGTGTGAGGTGTTGATCTAAGACTAATCTCTCCCATACTATCTTCCAATTTTCCCAGCAGTTTTTATCAAATATTGGATTTTTGTCCCAAAAGCTGGAATCTTTGGGCTTGTCATAGACTGTCTTGCTGAGGTCATTTACCCTTAGTCTATTCCACTGATCCTCCTTTCTGCCTCTTATCCAGTACCAAATTGTTTTGATGACCATTGCTTTATAGTATAGTTTGAGATCTGGTACTGCAAGGCCACCTTCCTTCACATTTTTTTTCATTATTTCCCTGGATATCCTTGATCTTTTGTTCTTCCAAATGAACTTTGTTATGGGTTTTTTTCTAATTCAGTAAAAAAGTTTTTTGGTAGTTCAATGTGTATGGCACTGCTTTGCAATTCTTAAAGCTGGCTATTAAATGCTTGCTATTATTTATTCATTCAACTTTTTGTTCAGTTATTTTCTATTGTGTCTGATTCTTTGTGACCTTATTTGGGTCTTTTTAACCCTTACCTTCTGTTTTATAATCAGTATTTAGTTGTACCAGCAAAAAAGCAGTTGAGGTCAAGTAACCTGCCCAGGATCTCACAGCTAGGAAATGTCTGAAGTCAGATTTGAAGTCCTCCTAACTCCAAATCTGGTGTTCTTTCCCCTCTACTACCTAGTTTCTTGACAAAGATCCTGGAGGGGTTTGCCATTTCCTCTTCTAACTAATTGTAAACTGAAGAAAAGGTCAGATTTGATCTCAAGAAGATGGATGTTCCTGACTCTAGTTCCTGTGTTCTATCCACTGAGCCATACAGTTGCCCCCTTCATTCAACCAGTATTTTTTACACACAAGAAAAGAGTCCTTGCCTAAAGAAGCTTATATTCTTTGAGGGGAAGGGAGAAAGAGGGGTAGAGGAAGCAACATGTATATAGAAAAATATGTACAAAATAATATAGGGGTGGGTAGAACCAAGAAACAAGAAAAGCCTCTTCATCTTACTTTCCCTAGAGTTAGGGTATAGCTTCCTAGAGCATGGTGTGTGGGAGATACGAGAGCTTTGTTTTTGTGAAGTGGAGCTTTGATTAGGTAAAGTAACTGAAGAGAAGGACTCAGTCCTTTAGGCTCCATCCTCTGCCTCTCTCTGGTCCCCAGTCTTCCACACAGATGCCGGCATCTCTCTCCCACTCCCTGACCTTGAGGCCACCCAGCCTCCTTCTCCCTGGGCACACCTGGATGGAGGTAAGCCCTCACTTCACAGAACACCTGGGCTCGCTGGTGAGACTTGCAGTACCGTAAAGTAGGTTAATTTGTATCAGAGAGCCAAAAATGACAACCTGCAAGTATGATTTCTTAAAATTGCTGCTTCCTTTATTACCAACCGGGGCGCTGATAAGTTTAACCTTTTTTTCAACTGCTAAATTGCCAATCATCTAGAAACACGCTGCAGTTTGTCCATTACATAAAGGAAACTGTTAGTCTAATTTAAAACAATATTGACCTTTTCTTCTTGCCCTTTCCGTTTTGACTAAATTGCAGGGTACATTTTTGAAATGCGCCTTTCATCTGTACCGTGCCAAGTGACCCTATTTTAGCACAGTTTCCAACCTTTCCTTTCTGTCTTCAAGTTTAATTAATGAGTTTTTTCATTGCTCATGGACATAAGGAAAGGATGTATTTGAATTACCTTTTTTTCTGGCCATCCATCCCTGCCTGCCAGGGTCCTTTCTTCAGCAAAGGGAGTTAAGAGGGCTTTCAAGTACTCCCATTGTCTGTTCTCTCCATTACTGCAGAACTACCTTCGGGGAAAGCCTGGGCTACTTTCTGCACATCCTTGTAGATTTTTGCCTTTAACAGAGCACCACAGATTTAGCACTACGAGGGACCTCCAAGGATCTAGTCCAAAAGTCTCCTTTTATAGTGTCAGAGAAGTGATTTGCTTAAGGTCACACAGTCAGACAATGGCAAAGCTTGGGTTTAGGAAACAGATTTCCTGTCTGTAGGTTTTTTTATCCCTTTCTTTGTGTGTCACAATACTTTCAGTTATAACTCTTCCTAAAGCACTCCACAGAAAAGTCCTAGTCTTTGACTTGTAATATTATTATTATCATTTATATATTTTGACTTACATATATTCTTTAACAAAAAAACTGGATTTTTTCCAGTCTGCGGAACAGGTTGCACTCCAACTTTCCTGTCTGTTGGAAAGGTCATTTAATGTGTCAACTTCTCAGTTTCCCCCACCAAGAAATACAAGGCTTGGGAGCGATGATCTCTGACATTTCTTAAAGCTCTAAATCTGTGAACCCTCAATAAAGAAGCAAACCTGTAAGGATGTGGAGACAATAACTCAGGCTTTCACTGAAAACAGTTTCACAGTATCACTGAGGTATCAAAGACTATTTCTAGCCAGCCTTTTTCTGTGCAATCAGCTCATGTTTTGTGACCCACATAGCCAGCCATCCCAACAACATCCTTCCACTGCATGGCCACACCCCTCCTCTCCCCCTATGCCAGCATTGATTTTTGGAAAGGAAGTGTCAGAGTTCCATGGCTCTACTCACCATACCTTCCCTGGCTAACACTCCCCTGGATATGTTGCTTCTCTCTATTGGGCATAAGCTCCCTGAGGGCAAAGACTGTCTCATTATTATATTTGCATCCCAAGCACATGACTTGACACCTTGTTTTGGCTCAGTCTTTTCAGCCACATCTGACTCTTTGTGACCTCACATGTGGTTTTCTTAGCAAAGATGCTGGAATGGTTGGCTATTTTCTTCTCTAGTTCATTTTACAGATGAGGAAACCGAAGCAAACAAGGTGAAGAGATTTGCATGGAATCACAGAACTACTAAGTGTCTGAGGACAGTTTTGAACTCAGGTCTTCCTGATTTCAGACTAAAGTGCCACCTAACTGCCCCACTCAGCACAAAGAAAATGTTTGATAAATGTTTCTTATTCATTCATTTATTCACAGTGGTCCTCCAAAGCTACATGAAAGTAAGAAGCATCATGGCAGAGGAATTTAAGGGT